>NC_073695.1:193461356-193643856 GCF_029784165.1 Wyeomyia smithii | reverse complement strand
AAATCGTTAAAATGTTGTAGATTTATTTCCCATCAAGTTACTTGATTATTAATATTTTATATTATTACCATCTTTCGGATTGCTTCGCGTAAAAACCTACTACTCGGTACAAGTATCATGGAGACAAAGCCCAGCACTAGGGAGAGCCCAAATGTGGATGAATCAGCGCTGTGTTTATTGTCCGGTGTTAGAGAGGTGCCCACGTATTTAACTTCAAGATTGCTTCCATCCGAGCTTCCATCGTACAAGGAACGAATTCCTTCTGGTATTATGACTGTAAGGGCTGTTCCCACCAACAACCTAGCACCAAACATATACACATTTCTAGTTTTTCCTCTAACAGCATCACGATCAAAAGTATACTTCCAGCTATACAGGAACCAACTAGTATTACAAAAAGAATTAGCATTACCGTCTCATCCATGATATAAGAATATGGATTTGACCACTCAAATAGCTTGATCGATATGTTACAAAATCAATGTAACAAAAATAGAAGTTATTCGAACAAGCGGACGTGTCCGATGTTTTTATGCACTCATTCTTCGCGTTTCGTTCCCTCACAACTGCAGCACACACTTATTTGACTTGTGGCTCATATATCAAAGAGCGGATTATTATTTTATTGTAAACTATTCGTTGCAGTACTTTCAAAACTAAATCCATGTACGAATAAGCGAAACAAACAGGGAACTGTTAAATGCTTAGCTTTTGTTTACAGCAAACTGATATAAAATGAACGGTTACCCAAAAGTGAGCAAAACAAAAAAACACGAAAACTGGGTGAAAGTTACTCAGTTTCGTTAATCAATATTACTCATTTTTTGACATTTTGAATCAAAATACGAACCAATTTAGAGTAAAATTGAACGAGCGTGCAGTGCGTTTGAAGGTAATCCCGTGAAAATCGGCAATTTTCGTCTATTTTTTTTTTCAATCCAAACTTCACCGCTTCACGGTCTGTTTTTCAATTTTATCTTTTTACTGTAATTTATAAATGGAAATGATGTTTTGAAGAAGTCAAACACGTCTTTGACCGAGGTTAAAAAAACATTCGAATTCTTTGGGATACAAACATCATCGAAAATCCTTGATGAAAAAAAAAAAAATTATGAATCATCAAAAATCCTCGAAGAATCCACTATTGATAAGAGGTCTACTGTAGGTCAATATACCTTATTTCCTCGAAGCAGTGAAGAAGGCTATCGTTTTTCATTTTCAATAAATCTACTAGGACAGTAAGAGTCTATTTATTTTCCTACAGAGATTTTTTCCTTTCTGCTTGGCACTAATTAGAACGAAAAGTCATCTGAAATATATTTTTACTAATGATTTCTTTGATTTTGATTGCAAAAACCAAGCTCTTACTAAGGAAATAAATTTCCGATGGTATCGAAGACAAAATCAATTATAATGTATTCACCCAGGAGGAAAAAGTAACGCGAATTTGTGAACAAATAGTGCCAACATGTCTTCTGTTGACACCTGTCATTCCAACACGATAATCGGTAACAAGTTGAAGACATTATTGAAGCTGACTCACCCGAGTGCAGCTGGAAAGAACATTCGAGGACACATCGGGCAGTTCTCAGTACGACATCTAAGTTTAGACGCTCAAGCGTCAGTTACATAGATTCGACGTTTAGAAAAATCTGTTGAATTGAATTTTTCCATTAATTAGTTACAGCCGGAAATTTTAATCAGCGGTTTTACGATTTCCATATTTCGATCGGTTCTGACAATTGGCGCTTGGTTTTTGAATTTGCGACGCGGAATGTGTATCTCTTAACTGTTCGAATGCACTGGATCAAGGTTATTGCTTTCTCATTCCGTTTCGATTTGTTGGCGTAGAGTTCTTCTTCCGTCAGCTTTTTAGAAAGGCACTTTACAGACAGAAACTGTCATCCTGTCGTGAATGGTCGTAAACAAATAGCGTAAAGCATTTTTTGTCCGTTCTACCAACAGAGAAATAGTACGCAATTTTAGCCGTACAGTCTAAAAATATTTTTGAAATGTTTTGTTGACTAATCGGTCACGCGTGCACAAATGGGCAAACTGAGTAATAATAGACGCACCAATTCCACACACTAGAGCTGCATTAATTTCGATGTTGGTATTCTGAGTGGTTATGTAATGAAACAAGTTTTAAGATTACTAATTAGAAGCAACCCTTAGTATATCACCAAAATTAAGGAAAAGGGCAAGATTGTTTGAATTACTATAAAGAGACCTTGTATTAAAATTAGGAATTTGCTGATGCGCAATTCCGAATAGCTGATATGCCATTTATAATAAAATTTTCCATTTGACGAAATAACAGACATTTTAAAGGTAGCATCACTCGAGAGTAAATTAACCATCGAGGCAAAGTTAAAGTGATGTGGAACGTCATAGGCGTAGGAATACTAAATGCTGGTCGCAGCGTAAATGTGATACACAAGGCCTTAGACGCGCCTATGCCTTTGCACTGGGTTGTATGTGACTTTTTTTGTGGCTCCATTTCCATTTCGAACCTACTGTGGTTCCAATATTTTGCTTGTTATTTTTCGGTCATAGAAAAATGGCGTCTTTTCATAGGCCTGTGATACACCGATCCCGTCGTTTTTCTGTCATTTTGGCGAAGCTTGGCACCACTCCAGAAACTATACATCAACCAGCCAAACGGTATTCTTGCCTGCTAGCATGAACGGTGCATCACCTGATGAAATATTAAAGATCTGCATCATCCATCCATACATTTTTGCAGCCAGAAGTAAACGGTTGCCAGAAAAATGCCAACATATGCCACGTATATTGATGCAAATAGAAAGAGCGATAAATATTTTCTAATTTTATATATGTACTAGTCCCACGAATCAGGATGCCCGATTCACTTGTTTAACGACTGAGCACCAGCTGATTCAACAAAGAATAGCACATAGGCACCATTACCATTTCCGAAATTGTCATTTCTCACGTTACAAATGCCAGTGGCCTTGGATACCCTTCGGCGACCGACACACCATGTTACTCTATATTGGTATACTATACTGTACGGGCAGCTGCAGGAGGGAAGCAGACGCAAGCATGCCTCTTAGGCTACTGACATACTGAGACGTCAAATGAAGCGAAGCGTTGAGCGTTTGAGAAGCGGAATAAACAGAAGCGTTGAGTGAAGCTTCCTATGACATACTGGGGAGAGCGTCGCAAATGCGTTGTGTTGTCATATTCCTAGATTCCAGTAGCGGTTTTGTTTGAAGGAATTATGAATTCGTCCAATGAAGATTTTTTGCTTCTTCAAGCACGGTAAATTACGTTTTTAGTAAACATAGAGAATTTTTATGAAATAAAATAATATTACTAAAGTGAGTTGCGCTACAGACGTAGTAAAAAATATAAGAAATTATTCTAAATTTTAAACCCGTTGACCCCGAGCAACGTTCAACTAGTTTATAATATCTGTTAGGATTTGAATAACCCATGTGAGCACAGCTAGTTACTCAGCGGCTTGCATTTTCGCGACCAAAGAAGTTCAGCATGCTAGATTTCTGGCCATTCAAATCAAAACTCAACAATATCAATCAATAATATCAGTGCTATTTTCCCGACGACCTGAAATTTTTTCCCGATAGTATTTTCTATCATGCTTTTTTTCTTTTTTTAAATTTAAGACCAAAATAAAGCAAATATTAAGTACCTGCTACCTGGCGATATCAGGTTTAGTCTGAACATGGATTTACTGCACTAACATTTTCTAAACATTTTAACATTTTCTAAACGAAAATGTATTTTATTTGCTTCTTTCAATTACCAAACCACAACAAAGCAAATATAAAGCACCTTGCGATGAAAGATTTAGTCTGCACGAGGTATTACCGCGTAAGTATACGCGCGTCAAAACACTACTCGTTCTGTTTCGCCGCCTCTATCGACGCGTCTTTGCCGCTCCAGTATGACCGGTTTGAGCGTTTCATATAGACGTTCGAAGAAGTAGCTCTGACGCTTTTGCGACGCTTTTTGCTCCGCTTCATTTGACGCCTCAGTATGTCATAAGTCTTACGACATCGCTTTGCTGAATCAGTTCATATTCGTATATGCAGCTATACGATACCATAACGTCAAATGGAGGCGTGTTCAACCCGATCGCCGAGGGACCATCGTGTTGTAACATCACAACTCGAAAAAACCGATTCTTTCAATTCAATTTTCAAACGATTCTGTCAAATTCCCGTGCATAAGCCCTGCTCCATTTCCATTTCCATTTCCATATCGCGCTAATTTACAAACGTTTGGCACTGGTGTTGTAACACCGCAACTATTTGAAGCGGTTTTCCGACGTACATTGCTATTTCCAAACATCACACACCCAGCGGATGAGTGAACAGCACGCGGCTTGTGAAGTTATGACGAAGCTATTTTACACTATCGGTTTACGGTACGAGTAAAGATTGAAATAACTGGCAGGGAGTCATGAAGAGGAAACTCGAAATCGTTTTTCAACATCGATAAAACATTGAACCTCATAACCGTTCAACGTGGTAAATGAATCACTCCGGAGGAAAATATTGCGATGCTTGGTTTTTTAGAGTACCTATTGTTGTGATTTCATCAAATTTATTGGATTTTATTCAATACTCATTAAACGTTCGGGGCGATGTTCGGGATTAAAGGCTTCAAAATTAGGAATCATTTTTATGTCCCTTAAGCTGGAAGTACAAAGTCAGCAGAACAAAGAGTTAATAGCATGAAAATTTAGTGCTCATTCGATGCTCATTTAATGCCATATCGCCGAATTTAATGCTCCATCATTTCTATGAAAAATGCATTTGTTTGCTAGCTTAAGAAAATAGCTAGCAGACAATATACGAAAATAGCATTTTTAGTCACAAAACAGTTCTATAACGGTCAAAAACATTTAATGCTCATTTAATGCTCTTGAAAAAACCTGATTTTCATGATAATTTTATTAATTTTGTGTAAAATTTTAAATAATATGATAATCATATGATAGTAGATGAATAGCTTCAATTTTTCCTCTGAAAACAATCAGAATCCTTTTGATACGATTAGATACCAATTAAATGCTTCCATATGCGAGCAGTTTCAATAAGTTAGGTGCATTTTCCATTAAATATATTTTTTTTCAAAAATATTGTTCTGCTAGCTTAAGAAAAATGTTAGCAGAACAATGGCCAGAAACAGCATTTTTAAGCAATAAACTTTTGGAGAATGGTCATAATAATTTAATGCTCATTAAATGCTCTTGAAAAAACCTGATTTTCATGATAATTTCATTGATTTTGTATAAATTTTTCAATAATATTATAATAATATGATAATACATGAATAGCTTCAATTTTTTCAAACATTTTCCTCTGAAAACAATCAGAATCCTTTTGATACGATTAGATATCAATTAAATGCTTCGATATGAGAGTAGTTTCAATAACTTAGGTGCATTTTTCATTAAATATATTTTTTTCAAAAATATTGTTCTGCTAGCTTAAGAAAAAAGTTAGCAGAACAATGGCCAGAAACAGCATTTTTAAGCAATAAACTGTTGGAGAATGGTCATAATAATTCAATGCTTATTAAATGCTCTTGCAAAAACCTGATTTTCATGATAATTTTATTGATTTTGTATAAATTTTTCAATCGGAATATATATAGTTTGCTTGTCTTTCAGTCACGCGCACGACAAACGAAAGTTACTCAAATTGTCTTTTTCCCAAGCAAACTCTGAGCCCAAGGTACACTAAAGTTTGTTATTTTTTCAAGTGTAGCAACGCAAGCACTCCTCTTCTGACTACAAGTTACCTTTGCTTTTAGTCCTCCACTCACCTCCTCTCGCCTGGTATGAAGCCAGTCGTAAGGAAATCAAAGCTAACTGCTAGCTTAACTAATATTCGACACACGTGTTAAATTAGCACATGGCTATAGGTTCTGATGCAGGTGCATCGGCAAAAACCGCCAAAAACGTAATAAAGGGCGGAAGGCAATTTTGAGATGTAAAGCAGGTATTAGACGAAGCGAATATTTGCTATTTTTGGTACGAATTTTATTTGCACAAAATAAAATCCGTACCAAAAATAGCATATATTTGCTTCGTGTAATACCTGCTTAAGAAAGACATAGTATCAAAGATATCAAGCATGTAAATGAAATCTAAAGTTAGCCAAACCACTGTCAGTTGATTATGAACGTTACTTTATAGTTACATGTCCAATAATTTCTGTAATGTCATGGCATTGCCATCAAAATTAGGTTGTCAAGTGATGGAATATGGCAGTACCTGTTGAAATTCATTGAGGATAGACTATGAAAAAGTCAAGAACATGATGGGGATTATAAACCTTTCTGCTCGAGAAAATAAGCAGTTTGGATTTTTTAAGTGTGTAACAATTTTTATATGCATTGAAATTGTAATTTTTCAATAGTTCAGTTCGATAGCAAAAAGTTGTTCGTTTATTAAAAAATCAATTACGACCGAAGACGTTTTATAAAAAATCGAAGAAAACCGGCTGTAACTCGGTAAAGCCATTTTGTACAAAACACCATATCGAGTTTCAAATTTAGCTTATAACGCGTGACAAGTCGCACTTGAAATCTATCCAACTTTCTCCCTATTACTCAAAGCTCTAACAAAATTTACAAAAATGTTCTCAAGAAGTTGTACTTAAAGATAGAGCAATATAATTTTTTTCGATATTCTTAAAAATAGAAAAGACATTTAACCAACACAAAATTAATTCTTTAAGTATACTACGACGTTCAAGATGTACGGAGAATGGGATAACTATTTTGCTGATATGTGAAAATTTGAGCTGTTTCAAAAAAAAATTTGAGTATAAGATAAACTCATTCCCGACGGGTGACATTCAAACTTTGATTCAAGTTCAACAATTATACTTGAAAATTTTCACAATGAAATTATTCAGTACGGTTAGAGAACAGATTGATCTTTAATATGCAATACAGTTTGTGTTAATTGTGTATATAGTTGATGAGTAATAAGAGTTTGAAGTTCATTTTTTGAGGTAAAAACTGATTTCTCTCCGCTGGGATCGGGTTGAGCTATTGGTCATTATTTTTAAAAGTTATGTAAAATCTGATCAACTGTTTTGATTTAAGATATTTTGCGCTCTAGTAAGCCAACTTATTTTATTGTTTATCAAATAACATTTGTTTGTTTATGTAGAAGAAGACAAAGGTGATGGTGATAGGATGAGGATTGTTATGTTGTTACGCAACACAAGAAAAGGTTTCTGTGATGGAACGCAGATGACAGATGATTCATGCGCGTCATTTATCATGTGTGAAGTTTTATCGGAGTATTAGAGAGGGATTTGAACTACCCATCAATGATTGAAAGAGGACAGTACTTCGTTATTCCAAGCTTTGCTATTGTTAATAACAAATTGCAGAGACAAACTTTTGCATGTGTGAATATTTTTTTGAGCAATGAGCAATGATTTTTGTAGATTGTTTTTTTTTCAATCACATTCATTTTTAGTTATTTTGTAAGTTTAGTTTGAATATAACATACGTAACATCAAACAATTGAGAAAATCAACTATTATTCAAGTTATGAAATTTAAAAAAAAATTAAATCATTAGAAAACAAATTTCGAAAATAATCAAATAATGGAGAGTTATTAGATATTGGAGAAAACAGCTGTGCAGTGGATCCGCATAAGAAGCGAGATGCAGATTCGTAATCGAGTAAGCAATGTTACATCAAGCAATCATAGTTACATCTGGAACTTCAACCGGATATTCCAAAAAAAATAATTCATCATTTTAGATTAAATACCCACTTTTAATAGTTCATTTGAAAGTGGCTAGCCACTACGGGCCAACTAGTTTTATGATAATACATTATTAGCTTCAATTTTTTTCAAACATTTTCTTCTGAAAACGATCAGAATCCTTTTGATACGGTTAGATACCTATTAAATGCTTCGATTTGCGAGCAGTTTCAATAACTTAGGTGCATTTTTCATTAAATATATTTTTTTCAAAAATATTGTTCTGCTAGCTTAAGGAAAAAGTTAGCAGAACAATGGCCAGAAACAGCATTTTTAAGCAATAAACTGTTGGAGAATGGTCATAATACTTTAATGCTCATTAAATGCTCTTGAAAAAACCTGATTTTCATGATAATTTCATTGATTTTGTATAAATTTTTCAAAACTATGATAATATATGAATAGCTTCAATTTTTTCAAACATTTTCCTCTGAAAACAATCAGAATCCTTTTGATACGATTCTCCAACAGTTTATCGCTTAAAAATGCTGTTTCTGGCCATTGTTCTGCTAACTTTTTTCTTAAGCTAGCAGAACAATATTTTTGAAAAAAATATATTTAATGAAAAATGCACCTAAGTTATTGAAACTGTTCGCATATGGGAGCATTTAATTGGTATCTAACCGTATCAAAAGGATTCTGATTGTTTTCAGAGGAAAATGTTTGAAAAAATTGAAGCTATTCATGTATTATCATATTATTATAATATTAATGAAAAATTTATACAAAATCAATGAAATTATCATGAAAATCAGGTTTTTTTCAGGAGCATTTAATGAACATTAAATTATTATGACCATTCTTCAACAGTTTATTGCTTGAAAATGCTGTTTCTGGCCATTGTTCTGCTAACATTTTTCTTAAGCTAGCAGATCAATATTTTTGAAAAAAAAAAAATTAATGAAAAATGCACCTAAGTTATTGAAAATGCTCGCATATGGGAGCATTTAATTGATATCTAATCTTATCAAAAGGATTCTGATTGTTTTCAGAGGAAAATGTTTGAAAAAATTGAAGCTATTCATGTATTATCATATTATTATAATATTATTGAAAAATTTATACAAAATCTATGAAATTATCATGAAACTCAAGTTTTTTCAAGAGCATTTAATGAGCATTAAATGTTTTTGACCGTTATAGATCTGTTTTGTGACTGAAAATGCTATTTTCGTATATTGTCTGCTAGCTATTTTCTTAAGCTAGCAAACAAGCATTAAATTCGGCGATATGGCATTAAATGAGCATTGAATGAGCACTTAATATTCATGCTATTAACTCTTTGTTCTGCTGACTTTGTACTTCCAGCTTAAGGGACATATCATTTTTTATACTTCATTGCTGCATTAGCCCAACTCACTTCAAAAATATTTCACATACGTCTTATACGTTTTATCATCACTTCCAATTGATCAATATTCTGAGAACGCACACAACGGAAATACCCATATTGGACTGTATTTTGTGATTTTGGGTTGTTTTACAGAAACTGTAAACTTTAGGTTATCTTTCTAAAACCGGAAGATTTTCGAAAATAATTAGGGAATATTTGGTGGGGTAATCCCAGTTCCGAAAATACCTATATTGGATGGTTTTTGGGCCATTCGACAGTTGTTTACAGTAAAACCTCTTTTTATGCAATTTTTGAAAGAAAGATATCAACGTAAAGAGACATGAGGTCATGCCTCTTCCCTACAATAAAATCTAAAGAGATGACATGTGATTTTTTTACACAAAAATGTTTGTTAGTGTCCAAGAAACACGTTTGAGAAGGAGTGAAGGTTTTCTGTTAACTAACAATTGCGTTTCAATTTACAAAACTATGTAAAAATTAAAAAAATGATAACTTTTAATTCTTAAATTGCCTTATCTTTTGATCGATATTCGAACCGATGAAATGTGGCCTTCCCCTCAGCTAAAGTGAAAAAAAATTGAATCCTGTAATGTCAAAAAACATATGAAAAGCTACGTCATTTATGGTCTATCCTGAACATTAACAAGCATTTTATGAAGAAAAATCACATATCATAGCTTTGAACCATGATTTAGAGGCAAATTACAAACATTTTTTAAAATTAAAATGGAAAAAAAATGCCATATGATATTTTTGAATTTTGATTTAAAGTAAAATCAAAAACCCAATATTTCTTCTCAAATGTCATTTCTAAACATTACAAGCATTTTCATGAAAAAAGAACCACATGTTATTGCTTTGAATTTCGATTTAGAGGCAAATTGAGTATGAAAGGTCATGATTTGGTATGTGTTACGTAGTTTTGTGAAAAAATCTCAAGTTTTAGTAATTAGATTCCTTCTATTTATCCTCAAGTGTCTTTCCTGAACACCAATAAACATTTACATGTAAATAACCTACATGTAAAAACCTACATGTCATCGCTTATTTTTTTGATTCCGAACGATTTAAAATGATGGATGGTTATTCATATACCTCAGAGATGGAGGAAAAAATATCAATAAGCGTTACGGAATTCCATTTTGTGATACAGTCAAACCTGTTTTTGTGCAAGGAATAGGGACCGCACAAAATAAATCGCAAAAAAAAATCATTTGAAACTTGATGAGTAGTTGTGAAACAATGTCTCCGTAAAATTATCGAAAATTTTTTTTTTATGCGGAGGATAGGAACCGCTTAAAAAAAGTTTCCAGTTACAAATAACTCAAAACATTAAGGTTTTGATTTAGAAAATACCTTTGAGACTTTTTTAAACATCTGAGAGATATACGTACCTATTTCAAACATACAAACATACTTGTCAGATAGAAACATGTAATTGGTTATGGTTAACAAAAAATCTTTTGTTTGGTAACAATTCTGGAAAATGTTTAGCCGACGTGCTCATTTGAGTATTATGAAAAAATTTAATTCTTCACGTTGCTTTTATTTTAATTCATCACTTTAAATCCTGTAAAGCCGAACTCAAATATATTGCTTGCGCATCCCTCGAATTTTAAACTATGAGAAAAAATTTTACGGCTTGTTGTGCCTAAAATTTCGCTGTTACAAATTTCTTGGCCCTTCTGAAAATTTTTAATTTTGGTGGTTTTTTTAAATTAAACCTTTATTTTTTAACGAGGGGGGGGGGTTTGTTAGTAGTTTCAGTATTTATGATAAAAAATAGTAAATAGTGAGTATGTGTCCAATCACAAATGGTGACTTCTCAACACTGTTATGAAAATTGTAATTTTAATTGTTAGGATTTGTTTGCTTCCGTAATTAGGACTTATCATTCGTAGGAATTTAAACCTACTTGTCAAAAAAGGGAAGTAAACTTACAACTAACTTAATCGCTAACTCAATTGAGGATTGCAACGATTTTCGTTGAAAATTGTTAATAATTTTATTTGACATAGCTTCTAATGTTTCAACACCAGTAAGTCTATGTAATCGAGTGTACCAAACCAAGGAGGACGCTTTAAAATCATTTTCAAAACTTTATTCTGAATCCTTTGAAGCGTTTTCTTCTGTTCTTTTCTGTTTAACAAACAACAACTTGACCAGATCGGTACAGCATAAAGTATTGCTGGTCTAGAAAAACTTTTTTTTCTTCATATATGTGGTCCAAAATTTTTTTTGTAAATCAAAAGTTTATTCTTTAAACAAAGTTTGGAATTTCTCTTAACGAGAGGATATAAACATCTCGTATATTTGATGCACTTTGCTTGTATACTCTCAATGTGCTCTTTGAAAATAAGTTTTAAATTAAACCTTTAAAAAACGCACTAAACTTTACGCTAGTAACCATTCTATATTACAGAAAAACGGGGAATTTTATGAGAAAAATGTTCCTAAAACACACAAAAACCTGATCTTGAATCGTTATTCAGCTATTCGAGTTTTATTATGGAAAGAATATATTAAAATCTGATAATCTTAATAGATTTAGTAAAGCCCGAGAATAACAGGTTTTATTAGCACAATTCTGCTGGAAAACGTTGATGCTTTATTTCCTAAGTTGATGTTCAACCGAAAATTTAAGTTCCGATGACGCCTATGTGAGAATTTTACACTTTTAGTGCATTAATCGAAGATATCAATGCCAGCATAAAAAATTAGCTGAAATTATAATACATACGATTACTAAAACATTTCCAAGACGTAACTCGGGTGATCTAGAATTTTGATGATCAATAACGTAACCTGCCACCTTCAATGATGCTACTCGAAATTTTGGATTGCTCTATACTATCGTAAATACCATAGAATAGGGTAAGTGATAATAAATAGGAGCTGAACTGTATCCAGTGAGATAGAAAAGAAATCCATATTATGCTGATCAGCATGTTATGGAACTTCACGGTCTTTGAACATTCGGCAACCGGGAAATAGTTCATAGTTTCAAAGTGGAGATATTTTGAAAGTAAATGGTCACTGTTTGAATGCGCCATTATAAGAACATGATTAATAAAATGTGTAGTTTTTTTCGTATAAAACACCAGAAATTTTTTTTAAGGCAAACCTTGGAGAATCTTCAAAAGAACACTGTTTCGTAAAAAAAAGAAAAGCCTTGCTGCTACATTCCGTATCGGAACTTAACCTTCTGTTTATTTTACACAGACTTCGCAGCCAACTGTTTAATGTACAGGACAATTGCAGGGCTAGCGCTACGATCATACTGTCTCTCCCGAGCCGTGACTCGAACCTACGACGACTGGCTTGTTAGGCCAGTATCGTACTTCAAGACCAGCTGGAAGCTCAATTTTTCGTATTGCGGTTAAAACTGCTTGCGACTTAAGCTTTAGCAAGTTTTCTGATCGATTGTTTTTATTCTCCACATCTTTAAATTGACAATAAATTTTGTTATGTTTAGTTTCGATGACACTAAAATGATTTGTTTCGGTATAAAGTTACAGGTATTTAAAACATCGTATACAAAGTTGCTGTATGAATGTTTTGCAAACATACCTTCTGAAATAACGGAGAGCACGAGCTTGGATTGTTTGAGTAGTGTGCTAAAATAATCCTATTTGTATGTTGCATCAAAAATCCCCATCACAGTGTTGTATCACAGTGTTACATAATGAACCTTGCATGGCTTCTATAAAAAAAATAGGATAAACCTGAAAAACGGATTAAAACTGACACGAGCTTTGAACGGCCTCGGAAAACAGTTAAAATATACAAAGGTAAGTAAGATTTCCGATCAGTTAAATCATTGAAAATAGATTACTATTGTTGATTTTGTGCTTGTTGTGTTGCTGGAGCACACGTGATCAATCCAGTTTGTCTTGCAGCAACAGAAGTCGAAAATAGCATTTGATAGAATTAACGCTCATTTCAAGATGGCTTGACAAAGTATTTTTTTTTTAATTCTTTTAGCACCAATATTTAGTGGTTAATTTGTGGTTTCGAAATCCAATTTGTGGTTGAGTAATTTCTGAGAAATTTTCAGAAAACTGAGTCAAGCCATCTCTGAAAATGATTTCGCTTCAAATGAATCGGACAACGATGATATATACATCAATCGAAAGCTCTCAATTTGTGGTTCACAAAAATGTAGTTTTTATAGGCATACTTCATATTAAAATAATTAAAAAACTATAATTTAAATTTTTGAACATTGTTTACCTCTTGCTGTCAACACCGACCGTACGCGGCGTTGGATGAGCATAGTACTGGCACCTGCCGATGTTAGTGCTAGTGGGTTATCTAGAACATATCGACAGTCGTTCATATATATGACATACAGTTGTCGCTGCCGTTGAAAACTTTTTTGTTTTATTATTCAGGGGGTAGTTGTAGTAGCATATTCCTGAGACGAGAAAATACCAAATTTTAATTCTAGTCAGGACTCACACCTTTGGGCATTTACCATGCGTTTCAACCGTTCCCTACAGTTCTAAGGCCCATTCCCGACCTTCAGGCATCATCCCGGTTTCTAAAATACCCAACAGTCGAATACAGTTGCGTAGTTGGTTACCAAAATATTATTATATTTATCGAAAAAAAAAATTGTTCTATATTTTTATCAGGCTGTAATTTATTCCAAGAGTTAAAACGTATGTGCTAATAGATTTTAACATATAATAGAATTTGTATGAGAAAGACCAGATCACACCCCTAGGTGTATTAACTTATTTTGAGGAAATTTACGTAAAACACACGGAGGCTTGTCAACTACAAATATCTGCTAATTGATCAACATTTGCATTTCGCAGCAAATCTGCACATATAGTATCCCTGCTGTTTACATACTGTTTCACCTAGAAATACTGAAGAGATTCGCGGTGAAAAAAATCGCCAATTCGGCAACTGGGTTTCATATGTCAGAGGTGCCAGATCTCTTCTCAAAGCGCAATGTTGACTAACATTCGACTTGTATAATCGGTGGTGACGGTGAAAGTCCTTAAGAATAGTGAAGTGCTTCGCAAAAACTGTTAAGGTGATATATTTTATGTTTATGTTTAATTTTATACACCTTCACTTATTTTGTTACCTATACACAAGGTTTGTTGAACTCCGGGTAAAAATCACTCACAGCATTCTTAATTCATTCATTGGCAATAGAACAAAAAACCGTATAGAAATAAACACGTTCTTTTTTGCAATACCTCTCAATGTGGTGTTACCTTCCTTGTTCGTTTGGCTCCAATTTTGACGGTTCGTTTGGCTCACCGCATATCTCTCCCTCTGAGTATCTCTAGTTTCACCATACTCATCGCTACACGAAAGCTTTCTGAGAAAAAATCATATGTTTTACGTTACTCGAACAATACGCACTACACGAAAATGACGAATTGGAAAACGTTACGTGCAGATGGCGCAGGTAGATGATAGAATTCAAACAAAGATTTACCGGTTTTCGATATGCTATAGATCTCTTAGCTCTTGATGGTCTACCAGCGCCGCGTACGGTCGGTGTTGACAACAAGAGGTAAACAATGTTCAAAAATTTAAATAATAGTTTTTTAATTATTTTATTATGAAGTATGCCTACAAAAACTACATTTTCGTGAACCACAAATTAAGAGCTTTCGATTGATGTATATATCATCGTTGTCCGATTCATTTGAAGCGAAATCATTTTCAGAGATGGCTTGACTCAGTTTTCTGAAAGTTTCTCAGAAATTACTCAACCACAAATATTGGTGCTAAAAGAATTAAAAAAAATACTTTGTCAAGCCATCTTGAAATGAGCAGAATTAACGACTCAATATCCTCCACGTGGAACCGTTGTTTGTGTGTTTTTTTTTTAATTTTTTTAATTTTTTTTATTTTTTTATTTCCGCTTATTTTCCGTCGGTCTATTTCCGCCACTGTTGAGGCCAATTACCGACGCCCAGGGAGGCGACTCCACACCCAGGTCCCTAACTCACGACCCGTTTATTAACGGACCGGCGCCAACGGCTTTACTTCCTCATGCGATGGAAGGCGTGATCCCAGAGATTTTTCGCCTCAGAAAATCTCCCGGTGTCGGCTAGGATTGAATCTAGACCAGTTGGGTTGGTTGTGAGTGGATCACGCCACCCCACAACCATCGACACCTATGTCGGCGGTGGGATTCGAACCCAGGCGTCGAGCGTGGTTGGCGGAGACGTTACCAACCACACTAGGCCCCCGCTCGTTAACCGTGAATGTTGACAATACCAATTTTACAACTGCTTGTTACAGATCTACTAGATGCAAACAACTATAAATGACTAGAAAAATGCTTGCCTCAACTGATTTACTATTTGAGTAACAATAACAATAGTTAGAAAAATATTATTGTTATTGCAATAGTACCTGATAGGGCTGGTCGGGAAGAAACTTTACCCCGTTTATAAATTACAGTCATCTTGCTGATTCTAAACAAAATGCATGCTACAGTCGTAGGTTTATACTAATGTAATTAAAAACATTTAACCCGTCGCTCTTGAGTTCCAATCACGTATTTCTGCAGCATTACGGAGGGTGCGTGTGGTCTAACGAGAGTACAAAGTATGCGGCCTTCCGATCGTCCGTCCGTCATCACAACAACCGTTTCTCATTAGTCACGTAGAGATGATCCATCTGGAAATCACTCATGTCACCCGACGGCGGACGGAATGTTCCAGTTTACAGCCAGTGTCTAGCTGATCGGCACTTAATCAGTGTTGAAAGCTCGCATCCGATTCGATCTTTTTATGCATACGTGACAAATGACCATGAACGTGCCGCTATGAAAATGATTTCGAAGCTCTGATGGGAAAATTATTTCCCTCGTTGCTCGTGCGGCCTTGTAAACCATTGACCGATGGGCGTTCCCGATCCCGATCGAGAGCAATGACGTTGACGTTGTTTACTATTCATCTTCCTGCCACCATGCGTAAACAAGCTTCAATTGCGTTGTTCAGACACTTTTGCAGAAAAGAGTGCAACGATAAGATATGGGTCACTGGGGAGTTTTTGGTCAGCAAATGCGTACTGTCTCGCCGAGTTAGATGTAATGTTATTGTTTTGAGTGCCCACGGCAATCCAGTTGGACTGGCTACTTCACCTCTGAGATATCAGAAGCCCGATATTTCAACCGAAGAGCAACCAATGCCGTCTCGCCAAGATGGCGCCTAACAGAAAAAAAATAAAGTTTGTCTATCAACGAAAACGGTAGGTCAACTCCATGATCCAGAGATCAGTCAGTTACGAGTGAGTGCACTTGTTATCATTTAGTCATTGCTTATAAATTAATACGATTCAGCGTTGCAGCAGCATATGTAGCGTGAAACTCATTCAAAGCCATGTACGCCATCATTGTGACACGACAATGTCCCACTGCGCCGATTGGCACTTTCCTCCGAGTTATACTCTGTGTGGCGCCAAATTTATGTAATCATAAATGTTGTTTTAGAGTCGGTTTAATTAATTGTAGACGCCTAATGAAACGGAAGTATTGTAGAACTGTGTTATCAAAGTTCGTCATTGATGCTTTCAAATCTTGACCTTAATGACGGCTTCAAAATTATCTCAACGCATACGGAGATGTAATCGATGGACCATTGCTTCCAAGAAACTTTCCAAGATGGAGTTTTGTTTTAATAGCCAGTGTTTAAAAAATGTTGTCGTGTTTCTAGAAATGAATTTGAATTAGCTAGAATCTTTAATATGTTTTGGTAGAATTCGATTCATTTCGCCACATTTTTACTCAGTTGTGGTTTTTTTTCTTTGAACATTATTAATAGATTGTGGCCATGAATTTAAAGAAAATCAAATATCAAATATGATGGAGAGTAGTGTTTTATCTACTGTAATCCAAATAAAATGATATAAAACACACTTTCCTGTCCCGTCATGCAAAGTATGTGTAGGCGTTTCCGTCAGTACATCAGTTTCAAATAAATTTCAACAGAAAATCTGTGAATTCAATAAGTGTTGGTAAGTTTTAGAAGGGGAAATGACCAACTTTTTTGAACAAGCTTTACATTCAAGACATCAAACTGGTCTAATGGAAGCTAATGGAAGCAAACATTGGTTCGGCCATGGTTGAAGCCTCGTTAAAGAAATAAATATATTGTGCCGTGTCAAATAAATGTTGTGAAAAAAAAAGAAATAAATAAATAACATTGGTTCGGAGGTGAATGAATCTAAAGATTTAAAGTCTCTGTTAACAAATACTACTTGGCAGTTTCAGTTTTATAATTTTTTTTAAATTGTTGCCCGTTTTTAGCGGAATTGCTCTAATACAAACATTGGTTGAACTGTGGTTGAAGGGTCTCTAATAAAAATCAAACCAAACCAAATCAAGTTAACCTTTGAAGACGATTAAGTTCTGTCGATTTCTTTATTAACATAGAAATAGAGGATGTCACATCTATGCATCCGTTATTGGGTCATTGTAAGCAGTAATTCGAGCTTGAAGCTTTGTTTTATCCATTTTCAATGGTAATGGTAACTTTATTCGATTGGTGCAAAAAACTTCAAAATCCATTTGATTTTGGCACAGCTTTCGATGTCCAGGCTGTTATATGAAGCGATTCATGAAATGCGAATGTGAATTGGGTTTTTACTCTTACATCTACGCTTTGCTATACGTGAACATGTTTGAAAATTTATGCAAAGACCCATCAAAAACTGAAGAAATATAATAAATTAATATCTCAACAATTACGATAATTTAAAAACTCCGAACCTGAAATCAATCGTATCAAATTTTTTCTCAAAACAATTTCTCAAAACAATTTTTTCAAAAACAATTTTGAACTCAAAAGTAGGAGGAAACACGGTATAAAAATCTTATCCAAAATTCCGTTCAAGTTTTTTGGGAAATGATTGCGTAAATCACTTCATATTTTACAGTGCCAAACATCTAATTATAAAATAGTTGGTCATGTCAACTTGTTCGTTACCTACTGTCAAATGTTTGATTTCAATAAACGGATACGTTCAAAAAAAATTCCATAGGCCTGACAGACAAGTGAAAGTGCGACAATCAATGTCTCTTTGCCTGGAAATGATGTACGAGGGAAGTGAAGCGTTTATTACGTGGAACTTTCTATTACGTTCTGCACTATGTGCCACATCGATCTCACTAATCACAAAAGACCCTCAATCAGAACACCTCTACCAGTTTGAGAGCATGCGCTGTTGGAACGGAGAGATACGATTTTCAAGTTTATGAAGATGATGATGTGCGAAACTAACTTTTTATACCTGCTTTGAATTCACACCTAAGAGGATTGGACATAATCAAGTTTCCTATGAGTGACCATTATCATCTGCTGTGCCACTGCAAACAATTTATGCATCAAATTGTTCAATTCATCAACAGCTGAGAGACTGCATCCATATGATATAATTACGCAATCTTGGCAATTGAAATGAGAAAAAAAAATCATACCATGTAAACCGCAACCATCGAGGGAAAACTCATTAGGGGGACTCATGTCGAGCTCGTAAACAAATACCCAGCCGTAAAAATACTCACCTCCATTGACGAGTAATGGAAGATACACAGTTTACGGCTCGGTATTCGTATACGAGCTCGATGTGAAGACCCCTATTATTTCCGCTCACGATGGGTGCCTTTACACAAGCAGGCATCTCACAGCCTCTGTGGAGCCTTAAGCTAAGGAATGAAACTGGGGAGGCCTGGAGCAAGGCGACAGGATCGAAGAGCTGGAGGCTCGTCGAACTGCGGCAGTTCGAGCAGAGCGTTTCCGCGCAGTAACCCGTCACCGTCACCGGATGGCAGTGATAATGAAATATAACAAGGCAGCGACAATGGCCTTGAAGTGTATACGGCTTCACCGACGAAGAGCATTCAATGACTGTCGAGTTGAAGACTACTATACTAAGCGTATGCACAATATAAACAGCTCCTGTTGACGCAGAAAAAGAAACAAACTTTTACGCGAGAAAACAATCAGCAAATTATGGGTGATGAGAATAACGATGACGTCTCTACACCACTGCTGACGAGGTGCTAAGCAAAAATTAATTCAATGGATGATAGTTAAGAGTTTCAATATACAAGAAATCCCACAATATTAATCCCACGATAGTAATAAGTTTGAACGAAATATGATTTTCGCTATGATTTGGCGATAGGAACGAAAATCGTATTTTTTTTTAAATATTTAACCGAGATAAACTACCTTCGTAACACGGAAGTATGGTTAGCTGCTGCACTTTCTTTAGAAACACAGAGTAGTTCCTTTGTTGCTGCTCTTCATTGAGAATGTAATGTATTTAAGTGGATATTCAAGGTTTTCAGTCTCTTGATTGATCTTCACCAAACACTGTCGCTCTCGAACCAGCTCTTATCATTCCACCAATTATCAAACAACAACACTTCACTTTGACTGCTAACAAGCCATTTTAACTCAAAGATAACATAATATAAATAAAACGACGTTTCATTGAAGGCTATTAACAACATAGCAACACATTATACCAGCATCATTCTTCCTTCGCGCCGTGCAATAGATTGCTTCCGAATAAAAACAATTCACTTGTGCTTATCAACCGAACTTCACAAAGCAGACTTGGCAACACTTGCTGGGCAGATCAGCCGACCGATCAGGCAAAATACTCACACTTTTTCAGGCGGTTACGTATTCACTGTGCGGTATTTAAATGTTTTACTTGCTAATTTTCAAAACTGCATGCTCCTCTCACTTGTACCACTTTCAGCAGATTTGTAAACTCATTTACTTTAGTGTATTGATCAAGGGGTCTCTCGATGGGTAGCTTCAAACTGGCTGCACACTTTTATGCTCCGCTATTTATCGAGCTGTGTAGATGCACTAACACCATTGCACTACTATAGGATTCTTCACTGGTGGTAACAGAAAATGTGTGGAAGGCAGACGAAAAGGAAAAAAAAACTGAGCCCACTTCAAACAATGGCTGACTTGTACTCGGGCCAGTTCAAGCAGAAGGAAAGTCGACCAAGTCGCACTTTCCACCAAAGATTTCAAAGCCTTCCCGGGCACCTACGGCGCTCTAACTGGAACCGTCGGGATGCAAATCGCACGAACAAGCGATTGAGCCAGATTTGATACCGATCGGAGCCAACGCAAATTTGAAACAATCGAACGACACGGGATCTAATTGGAAAAAAGACTTTTCATTCGCACTTCTAGAGAAAGACTGAAGCAGTCCAATTTCGATACCGTCGTACGCACAGCACCAGCTGAATGGGGACCTTGCACTCTCGATGTGGTTGTGAGTGCATGCATCGCATGCATAAGAAGTCCAGTTACACGGGTAAACAACAACTGTGTTGGAGGTACCATAATGTAGTGTTAGTTTGTTTTGAATCGCGCATGTGCCAGAACGCAGCCGGAAAGCTGTGATGGCAGCAGCCTATTTAGTAAATAGAAAGCTTTTCAAAAGAACTCTTAACTGATGCACGCTAGGCATTAATAGAGCGAATTCAAATAAAAAATATCTTCGTATATATACAAAACTTTCCATAAACCAGGTGATAATCGATCTTTCATGAAAAAGTCATTTGTACAGTTCATAATGGTATAACGAAAAATCTCAAGCAGGTTACCGAAAATACAAGGATTTATCACTCATAGTCTTTTCGGCAGCCGAGCAGGAAAGTCGTTTTTCTTGAGTGCTCTGTGAATTACCGAAATTAATATCTCGCTTCTTTCTAGCGTTGGTGTTGTGTGGCGTGCGAATACGCGTCGTTATTGGTGGGGGAGCCCCGACTGCCGAACAGCGCCAGTGGTAGTGGTGCTAAGCGGCGCGATTGCTGCGTGCGCGTGTGAAGGTGGTGAGTCGTGCTTGTTTTGGCGCGAGTGCTGAAAGGTGTCGTGCTGGTCCAGCATCAGCGTAGGTCGATTCCCGCAGCAGAGGAGTACGGAGCTGTGGTAGTGGTTAGTTGGCGCGTGTGCTGTGGAACCCTGACGGGAGGAAAGCGTACGGCGTCGCCGCTCTGCAGTTGAAGAGACAGCGCAAGCAGTGCTGCTGATTCACATACATATAAAGATAAGTGACACAACCTTTATATATTTTTTTTTTTAAACTTTTTATTTCCATATATACATACAGATATATTTCGATTTCGTATTTCCTCTCCTATTTATATATAGTCATACTCTTTAGCTTTAAATATATAAGTATTTCAATATATTCCATATATTAATTAGTAGCGGCATATAGTTCACAACCGCTATGGCGGTAGGTGGATTGCCTATTCCACCGGACATCTCATCTTGCTCAGAAGGTGACGAGCCCGGGATGGATTTTTCTGACATCCCGAATAATGAAAATAACGCTTTTTTCGATGTCGTTAAAAAGCGTAAAAGACCCCGTAAAACTGCCCCGGTTATCCCATCCAGTAAAGATGAGTCAACTCGGGTTAAAATGTATCAGGTTAACCAACCTGGTCTACGTTGGGTCGTGTATTTCCGACCCAAAAACAAGCCTCTCAGAGTTTTACAGATATGCAAAACTCTAAAGGAAAAGTATTCGAGCTTGACCGAGGTCTACAAGGTCAAAGCGGATAGACTCAAGGCAACATTCTCGGATCCCCGACAAGCAAATGCTGTCGTCCAGGATCCAAATTTCAATATCGAGTACCGCGTTTATATACCGGCACGCGTAGTTGAAATAGAGGGTGTTATAACCGAGGCTGACCTCACCGAAGAGGATGTTGTGAAAGGTATTGGATGCTTTAAAAATCCATCCCTTCCTGAAATAAAAATCCTCGAATGCAGGAGAATGTATTCGAAGGATAATACGGGCAATTATTCCCCAAATGACTCGTTTAGAGTGACTTTTGAGGGAAAAGTACTCCCGGATTTTGTCGAGCTCCACAAGCTTCGACTACCCGTGAGACTTTTCTTTCCAAAAGTCATGACGTGTACGAATTGTTTGCAGTTAGGGCACACGAAGACCTTCTGCAACAAGAAACCTAAATGCTCCAAGTGTGGTGAAATCTCCGAGATTAACCACGCTTGCGGCGATCAAGAGACATAATGCTGTCTTTGTGGTGGTGATCCACATGAAGTCGAGGCGTGTCCAAAATATAAACAACGCTCAGAAGCGTTAAAAAAATCGACAAAACAACGCTGTAAGCAGTCATTTGCACAGATGCTTAAGACTGCCTTACAGCAACAGGAAAACCCATATTCCAGCTTGGAACATGACGATCCCAATGATGATGAAGAGGTATATCAACCTCTTCCGTCAAGTGGAGCCGTGCGTAAACGACCAAGCGTATCTTCCCCCAAGCTTCCTAGAAAGGAGCAGAAGAAAACACATATAGATACCCCAAGTGGTCCACCTTCCAAGCAAAATATTGCTAAGCCGTCACCTCCAGGATTCAAGCTTAATCCTGAGGGTAACAATTTCGATAAAGAGTTTCCCAAACTACCAGGAAAACAATCTGCTTCCGCCAAAAAACAGACTTCGGAATCTGAAATACCGACCACTGATGGACGTATCTCATTCAAAATGATCGTTGAATGGATATTTACCACTTTTGGTCTATCTGATTCCCTCAAGAGTATGATTTCGGCTTGGCTTCCAACAATTTGCATGTTGGGTAAGCAATTAAGCACCAAATGGCCCCTCCTCGCGTTCGTATCCTTCGATGTCTAAATCAGACAGCCGAAGTGACGAATCGACAACAAGGATCATACAATGGAACTGTAGAAGCTTGATCCCCAAATTAGATAAATTTAAACTCCTGCTTCACGATAGCAAATGCGATATTTTCGCGCTATCTGAAACATGGTTGTCAACTGATACGACACTTGCCGTTCAAGACTTCAATGTCATCCGTTTAGACCGAGGAAACTCTTATGGCGGAGTGCTCCTTGGTATCAAAAAATGCTACCCATTCTTCCGAATTCCTCTCCCAGCAATTGATGCAATAGAAATTGTTGCTTGCCATATAACAATTGCTGGGGAGGGCCTCACTGTCGCATCAGTCTACATTCCGCCTAGAGCGGTTATTAACCGGTTGCAGCTGTCACAAATAACGGAACTGCTTCCGTCTCCACGCCTCATCCTGGGAGATTTCAATTCTCACGGTACGGCGTGGGGCGCACCCAGGGATGATAGCCGCGCTGTTCTTATTGAAAGCTTTCTCGATGACTTCGATATGACCTTATTGAACATACCTGGGTTAGCTACGAGAATTGCAAGGCCTCCAATACGAGAGAGCACATTAGACTTGTCGATGTGTTCCTCCTCAATGGCTTTGGACTGCAAATGGGAGATTATTCAAGATCCCCACGGTAGCGACCATTTGCCAATCAGTATTTCGATTGAGAGCAGGCTCCATTCTGCTACCACAGTCGAAGTAGAGTATGATCTTACCCGGAATATTGATTGGGAAAAATTCTCGAACACAATATCCCAGGGTCTCGAAACAACGGATGAGCTTTCTTCATCCGACGAATACAACTTCCTTGCAACATTAGTGCTAGATAGCGCGTTGCAATCTCAGAAGAGACCTGCCCCTGAGAACAAGTTGAAAATTCGTCCCAACAAGCAATGGTGGGACAAAGAATGCACCGAGATAAAAAAAGCTCTAAAAGCATCATACATAGCATTCAGGGATGGTGGTTCAATTGAGCTTTATGATCAGTTTAGGGAGCTGGAAATAAAACAGTCTAAGCTACACAAACTGAAAAAAAGATCATACTGGCAAAATTTCATAAGCACGTTACCCAGAGATGCTTCTATGAGCTATCTCTGGAATACGGCTCGAAAAATGCGCAATAGGTCCGACAGTAATGAGGCTAATGAATACTCTGAACGTTGGATCTATGATTTCGCGAAAAAGGTATGCCCAGACGCTGTCCCATCACAGCAAAAATTTAGCGATACAACAGCTATTGAAGAATCAGAATTTACCATGTTGGAGTTTTCAATTGCCCTCGCGTCTTGCAAGAACAAGGCTCCAGGACCGGACAGGATCAAATTTAATTTGATGAAAAACCTGCCGGACTCGGCCAAGCTACGATTTCTTAAACTGTTTAATAAGCTTATCAGGAACAATATGATTCCGGAAGCTTGGAGACAGGTTAAGATTATCGCAATCAAAAAGCCAGACAAACCTGCCGCAGATCACCGCTCGTACAGGCCGATTGCGATGCTCTCATGCATACGCAAATTGCTTGAAAAAATGATCCTGCGTAGACTTGACAACTGGGCAGAAACAACTAACCAACTATCAGAGACCCAGTTCGGCTTCCGTAGGGGCAAGGGCCCTAACGATTGCCTGGCATTGCTAGCCACAGAAGCGGAAATGGCTCTTGGCAGCAAACAACAAATGACCTCGGTTTTCCTGGATATCACAGGCGCATTTGATTCAGTTTCAATCGAAATTCTTTCCGAGAAACTGCATCAGAGAGGATTCTCCCCTATATTAACAAACTTTTTGATCAACCTGCTGTCTGAAAAGCATTTACTTTTCAACCACGGTTCTTCAACAATAACACGAACAAGCTACATGGGTCTCCCCCAAGGCTCTTGTCTAAGTCCGCTGTTGTACAACTTCTACATCAGTGACATCGACACATGCTTGACGGACGGCTGTACAATGCGCCAGTTAGCTGACGACTGCGTTGTATCAGTCACGGCGACTCTAGCTGTAGACATGAAAAACAGCCTGCAAAATACGCTAGATAATCTGACCGGTTGGGCCAGTTGTCTTGGAATCGAATTCTCGCTTGAAAAAACGGAGATGGTAGTCTTTTCAAAAAAGCGACCACCACCTCGCTTCGAGCTAGTTCTGTCCGGAATACCCATCACTCAGTCACCTAGCTTCAAGTATCTAGGAGTATGGTATGACTCTAAGTGCACATGGGAAAAACATGCCAATTACCTGAAGCAAAGATGCCAACCGAGAATTAATTTTCTTCGGATGGTAACAGGAACATCATGGGGAGCGCATCCAGAGGATTTAATACGACTCTACCAAACCACTATTCTCCCCGTAATAGAATACGGCAGCATATGCTTCAGAGGAGTCGCAGCCTCACACATGCTGAAGCTAGAGAGGATACAATACCGTTGTTTGCGTATCGCTCTAGGCTGCATGCAATCGACACATACCATGTCCCTAGAGGTCATTGCGGGAGTACTACCACTCAAAGAGAAGCTATTCGAGTTGGCTCTTCGTTTCCTCATCAGATCGGAGATAGCAAACCCAATGATAATCGAGAACTATGAGAGGTGTTTGGAAGTTGTCCAGAAACCCTGTATGTCAGTATACCAGCGGTTCATGACCATGGAGATAAACCCTTCGGTTGTTGCTCCATCCCGTGAGATTTCAACATCGCTCAACAATTCTTCTGTTGCATTTGATTTGACGATGAAACAAGAAATCCATGGAATTCCCGAACACCTTAAATCAACAGTTGTGCCATCAATATTTTCGGCAAAATTCGGCCACCTCCCAGTACAGAACTCCTTTTTCACGGACGGATCTGTGATGGATGGACAATCCGGATATGGCGTTTTTAACACAGATCATCACATATCCCGCAAACTGGCACAGCCTTGCTCCATATATGTAGCTGAATTAGCTGCCATACACAATTCGCTGCGAATTATCGAGCTCAAGACACCAGGCAATTATTTCATCTTCTCGGACAGCCTCAGTTCTATCGAAGCTCTCCGATCGATTAAACCAGTCAAGCACCCGTCCTATTTCCTTCCGGAAATTAGACGGATATTAGAAGTGCTGGTTGATCGGTCTTTCATTATCTGCTTTGTGTGGGTCCCCTCTCATTGCTCAATCCCAGGCAATGAAGAAGCTGATTTATTAGCGAAAAGGGGTGCCATAGAAGGAGATATATTTGATAGACCGATCATCTATACCGAGTATTTTCACCTGCCTCGACAACTGGCCCTGGCAAACTGGCAGGAAAAATGGGATAAAGACGATCTTGGGCGATGGATGCACTCGATTTCGCCCAAAGTGTCTACAAAAGCTTGGTTCAAAGGGTTAGATTTAACTCGAGATTTCATTCGAGTTATTTCGCGCCTAATGTCCAATCACTATGTTGCAAACGCACACCTTTATCGAATAAACTTAGTCGATAGTAATCTGTGCGAATGTGGAGGGTACGAAGATATAGATCATATAGTCTTCGTATGCCCTAAGTACCACAGAGCAAGGACCAAGCTTATTGATTCTCTCCGAAAACAGAAAGTGACATTTACAATGCAAGTACGGGATGCGCTTGCTAGCCGCAACCCAGCGCTTGTAATACCTATTTATGACTTTTTAAGAGATATCAAGTATCGAATTTGATTATCTCCTTGCTTCTTCTTCTTATTTTTCCAACACAACCTCCATCAAAAAGTTTCACACTAATTCTGTTCCTTTTTTTTTTCTTTTATTGATCTTTTTAGAGACACATGAATCATCGCTTCTTTCTGAGAGACATGATCCACCAAACATAGATATAAGTTTTGATTTCTAAAGATATAAGGAACCATCACACCTTAACGAATAGTATTAAGAATTGATATTTACTCATACAGAGAAGAACTTTATTTATTATTGTTATTGTTAGCCGTAGGTCTAAATGATATGTATTTTTAAATTGTATTTATAAAAGAGAAAAGATGAGAGGGTTTTTATGCCTGTTTGAGGAGGAGCAGTCGGGATACAGGCTCTACTCAAGCTGGCTTTTCCCTACTCCAAAAGATATTCGGCCCCGTTATGCTTTGCGGTTGGGCCTAAATAAATATTAGAGTTAAAAAAAAAAAAAAGGATTTATCATGAGCGGTTAAATTTTTAATGCCATTCAATTAAAATAATGTTTCTGGCGCTTGGCTGGGTGAGGTGTGGTTCAGTTTTATGACACCCTGACCACATTAAGAAATAATTTTTGACCTATGTCAGTTAGTGAACTTTGTTAAAACTGGAATAAGTAGTTAATAATTCAAACAATTAAGTTGGTGGAAAATTTTACAGGAATTGTTCAGTATTCGCTTTTCCTTGTTGAAAGTGAAAAAAAAATCACAAGAAGGTTGTATGCAAAGCCACGACCGCAAGGTTGAAGTAGAATACTTTTACAAGAAAGATAACCTGGCTGCTTGCGTGTCAGTCATTTTTTCTAGTAAATAAACGTTGACCTTCATTGGCAGTATTGTAATTTCTTTTTGTCTGATATTTTGAATGAAGTTCATTGGATATTTTTAAACTTTTTTGCAAATGAGAAGTTGAAGTGCTGCCGAATTGTAATATGCACATTTAATACGACATCATTAAACGGGAACGGAACAAAGGCTACGGTTATGCAGAACGCGAATGCCGGCGCGATGCGATTCGCCTTACCGTGGTGAAATGTACAGCTCTTTTTAAGGCGAAGTAGAGCTATACATTTCAACAGATTTCGTCTTGCCGAATCGCATCGCGCCGTTATTTGCGTTCTGCATGACCGTAGTCAAACACTAAGCGGCGCAACACGTAATAATAGTCAGAGTATGCATGTAGATGAAGATAATTAACTTTGGATTATAGCGCAAAACGAGAAAATATTAACTTTTCAAATAATCATTTGTGTTCTTCAAATTTCAGTTGTTTAATTTAATATCCGATGAAATGTTTGTTTATTATCTGATGAAGCTCTTATATAGGCCAAATGATGCATTCCCAATTTACTAGGTCCATACCTCTGCCGACCGTGCTTGGGAAAGCGCGGTATAACGACCAATCAGAGGTCGAATTTTGTGTTTTGACAAGGCTTAAGAGTTTACAATAGTACAATAGTTCGAATGATAAAATTGCAATTTCATGCATTTGGTAGGAATCTTATAAGATTTTCTAATCGATTGCTGCAAAAACGAAGGAAATCCATCGAAAACTAACCGATTTATTAGCATTTGAAAATTTTCTCACTTTTTTCAGTTTTAGATTTTCATTTTACATCCCTATGTAGCCGAACTTCCTAAAAGAAGTATTCTAATTCAAAATTAAATCTTCATTAATTCATTTGTTGTCCTTATAAGGACAATTGTTCAATTTATCATAGGATGTAGTGTTTATCTTACATCTCTGTGTTACCTTGATAGTGAGGACTAAGGCGCACGGTCAACACAATGAGAAAGGTGTTTTCACATTGAAAACTAGACACGGCTTTACTGGAGGAAGTGTTGGCAAATGCATCTACCGCTAATACCACCGCTATCATACGAAAGCGCGTCGTTTCATGTGGGGAATATCAACAACGAAAAATGACGCGCGTCTAAGCATAACCCGAACTGTTTCGCCGTGCTGCTCCCATTTACCCTTACATCGGCCTCAGGGAAGTACCGGCTGCATCTGCATCTACCGCTGAGGCTGTCACTATACTGCTATTGGTACCAAAAGCTATTAACTCTTCAAATAAGTGTGTTATTTGTTTTCAAAAGAACAATTGTTCAATTCAAAATCGGATTTACGCAATCGCATCTCTGTAATATTACGTAATAACGGCTGAAGCAGTAGCGCCTATTTTAATCAGTCAAAGAAAACAGGCCTCAAACTCATGCATTTTGATCAATATTGACAATTTCAATGATGGAAACGAAAACTTTGATTGTCTAGCTGCCTTACGAATATAAGTAAAACCGTTAATCACAAAGAAATCTGTGAACAATTGCAATTGAAACAAATCGACCTATATTGCAGCCATTCAGGAGCCACTTCGGGTGCTGAAAAAAAAAACGCCTGCAAAACAGATGGAAACTGCTTAAAATAGGTTCGGGGTGATTGGAATAGTGTCCCTCAATTCGTAACTTTGATTGACGATTGTCAAAGTTTGCTAACTTAGTTTTACAATCTGAAAACAAGTTCTGATAGAGAAAACGATAGCGAACAGGTTGATATACTTCAGTTTGAGTTTCACCCAACACATTTCGAGTATTTCGTCTGAATACACATGCGGTTCCTAAAGCTGCTTAAAATATGTTCCCTACCCTAATATTCTTCTGAACAAACTGATACAACTTTCCCATTAGGCCTCTGCCATAATAGACGCGAAAAGCGACGCGAACCGATTCGCTCAGCTGTAGGTTAATGTACAGCCATCAGTAGAGCTGTACATCAACCTACGGCCGAGCGAATCGGTTCGCGCCGCTTTTCGCGTCTACTGTGGCAGAGGCCTTAGAGAAAGTTGCTGGCTGATGTATTCACCTCATGCAAGCCTGCTGCTGATGCTTCCCGCTACCACACTGAAACAGCATTTTAGTGAAGGGAGTGTCGTTGCATCAGCTGACCCTGCTACTGTCGATGCTGATATACCCGCTGCAACAGCTACGCTATGCGTAGCCATGCCACAGTTGTGGCCGCTATACGCTGGCCCAACTGCCGAGCAACTGCAACGCTATCCGTAGCCATGCCACAGTTGTGGCCGCCATTGGTATCCGCTGTACCTGCTGCTATCGATGGTGAGATCCGCTGAAACTGCTACGCTTATTCGCAGCCATGCCACAGTTGTGGCCGCTATCCGCTATCGATGGTACCCACTGCTCGCTCCCGCTGCTGCTAAGGGAGGACTGCTGTCGTCGCTGTTCAGAACTACTATGAGCGGCTTCGACTAAAACAGGCTCTTATATAGGGATTAAAATAGCAATGAATTATTTTACGTACGTGGTGGAATGATATAACTTGAAAAATATGTGTGACTTCATTCTGGTTCAGAGCGATCATTTGATAAGCTCCACCGCTTTTTTTCAGTTTCTAAAGTTTTTCCTCAGTTTCGTAGCACGGATGCACAAAAATGATTTCTTGTGAACATTCTGTCGAGCCGGACCGATAGCACTCTCATTGAAGCAACAAAATAACATGTTTTGTGTCGTGTTGTGCAGCTTGGTTGAAGAAAATGTTCCCGTCCCCGTGTCGCATGTAAGCAGATTATTGCGTTCAGTAGACAGTAGATAGTGTATCCAGCGAATAAACACCGATGGTGCTCTCACACACGCAACGGTTTTAACCCGTATCTTATTGCGGTTTGTAACATCAAGCGATTTCGTTTGCTCGCTGTTCCGTGTTGCATCATGTGACAACTTGGCAGCTGGGAGACGACGAAATTCTGTTTACGCTGATTGATTGAATCGTCTTCATATTAGCTCTGCATAGTCGAACTAACTGCTTTTGGAATGCGTACTAACAGGGCAGTTTATTATTCAATGTCGGTTATGCTGATCGCAGCCTTTGCGCTGCCCCTACAGTGGGGAGTTTACTAAATAAAGTAAAAATTAGACAACTACAACAGAATTTGATTGCATCCCGCACAGAATGTCTGCTTGGGTTGATGCCAGAAAATTATTAACCTTCAATTATTTTTTTATTTGCCTTCAAAAAAGCATTTTGCTGTTCAAAATCGGTTGCTAATTACAACCTTTGAGCTGCCCTAACATTGGGGAAATTAAGATACACGGACAACATGCACTGTGGAAGCTATTTCACATTCAGTAAATTAGACGGGTGCGACAAATTTAAATTGTTAGGATGCAACACAGAATGCTTGCTTGCGTTGACAAAAATTATTAACTTTCAATGACTTGTTTATTTGCCTTCAAAAAGGCATTTTGATTTCCAAAATGGGATTTCCTGATGGCAATCTTCATGCTGCCCCAACACGGGGGGAATAATGGCTGTCTGACGACACACGCTGAGAAAAACCGCGCTGCTCCTGAGACGTGGTGACCAACCACAGGGCTAGTGCTGCTGCTAAGGAAGGACGACTGCTGTTGTCGCTGTCTAGAACTATTATGAGCGGCTCCGGCTGAAACAGGCTCTTATATAGGCCAAATAGCATGTTTTCAATTGCAAGGTATATGATCATGTCGACCGTGCTTGGGAAGCAAGCATATAGCGACCAATCAGAGGTCGAATTTTTCGTTTTGACAAGGCTAACTATTTTCAATAGTACAATAGTGTGAATAATGATATTACAATTATCTTATTTTGGGAAGAATCTTAGAAGATTTTCCAATCTATTGCTGCAAGAACGAAGGAAATCCATCGAATACTAACCGATTTATTAGCATTTGAAATTGGACATATTTTTCACTTTTTTCGGTTTTAGATTTTCATTTTACATCCCTATGTAGCCGAACTTCCTGAGAGAAGTATTCTACTTCAAAAAAACCACCTACCTGCAGCATCTAAAGCGATTCTGTGATAGAGTTATCACAAAACGTTATTATTGTTAATGACACAGTACTCTGGACTGACCATCAGTGCATCAGTAGCAGCTTATTTTTGTTCTATTTTAGTTCAATGTACATATTTCCCAAGAAACATTTTTTTGCTAAATAAGCGTTTTTATAACTAATCTTATTCAGCTGACGGCTGAACATAGGTCGAATAATGCATTTCTAAGTGTTCAATCAGCTTTTAATCAGTCGGTTTTGGAGAACTAAATCAGCTACTTGTAACATTCGGCTTTCTAAATAGCCGAACAAGGGCTTAATAAGAAATAACTCAGCCATTTGAACAACTCTTATACATGCTGATCGATTCTGTAGAAGCGATAATTCATTCTTTGTACTGCTTGTAGAAAAACTCTTTCACAGCCAAGCTGGCTGGCTTACAGCCCAAATAAGCGCTTATATGACAGTTTCATGGCTAAAATTGTACATTCTGTCTTTATGAAAAAATGCTTTTTCAGTTTTATTACAGCTACGATAAATATAATTTTTTTTTCTTTATTAGAGAGGCTTTCAGCCTTTGGCTGGTTCGCCTCATAAATATAATTATAAATATATTTTCGTCTTAATTAGACCATTTTTCTATTGTTTAGGCGATTCGAACACATCACAGTGTATTTTTTCATCGTTTATTTTTATATTATTGTTAGTGAAAATCACCTTTTTAGTATCCAATTACTTTACTGTCAGTCTCGAATCTCTAACTCATGCTCATGAGGTTTATTTCATAAAAAGTTTACATTGGCTGTATATAGACTGAATTGTAGCTGAACAAGCGCTTCACAAGCTTTACAAACACCGGATAAAAAATGATAGGATTTCAAACAGTAAGTATCAAGAAGCGTTTATTCAACCAGTTTGTTCAGAGTTTGAATGAAGTTGTCTAAAAGCTATTTTTTTAATTAAAATAGCGCTTAACAAGCCAATAATTAAATGATGACGTGGAGTATTTCACAAGTTTTGACGTAGAATAACGTCTTACGACAACATATACAGGGGATCAATTTAGATACGGGGTTTAAATTTCAAAAACCAAAAGCATCGAGAGCGTCATGAAAATTGTCCAATTTCAAACGTTTTAAACTCAGTCAGTATCTAACTGATTTACCACGGACGGACGTTGGTTGCTGATCGTGACGAAGAAAGAAAAGCCGGGTTTCAATTTCTGGCTGATCGCGCTGGGCACAACGCGTTGATACTTAAGCACCTGTCTATCTGGCGGCTGTTATGGAGTTTTCGGTAGCTGCAGAATTATTGGAAATGGCAGGCAATTCTACTAGAGAAAACGGGAGAACTAGAATCATCTATCCGAAATGATGATAAACGAACAAACTTGCTAGTGTTGCTACTATTGTGATATATAATAGCACCTTTTGGTGCTCTACAATTATGTGATTGCAAAAGTTAAGATTTTTCATCATGTGTAACAGATAGAAAACCGCAAATTTCAGCATTTGCAAGCCAAGAAAAATTCAACATTGCCTCAAGAACGTGTTGGTGGCCCTGAGCAGGGCCGGCTGTAATTTATACTTATTCTCGTGCTGGATTGCAGCCGATAACAGAAATGCAGCACTTACGCTATCCAGCTTTCCACGAGCGGTAATGGCGGACAGTGCACGCAGCCCATTTTGACGTTTTCTGTAGGTCAGGAAATTTTCAATCGTAGTAACGGAGTAGAAAATATAACTACGTCGTAGCAACTTTAACAAACAATGGGCGTTTTGCTTTTTAAATTTCGTCGTGCGCATGCGCGGATCAAAATAAACAAAACAGTTTATCAAAGTTGCTATGCTATTTATTTTTATGTTCGTGGAAAGCTGGATTGCGTCACAGCAAAATTTCGACCTTCATACTCATGTCTACCATCGGCAATATCAAACACGCAACGCTTCCATTTGACACGAGGACGGGAACATTTCCTTCTTTCAAGCCGCGCAATACATGTTATTTTGTTACCTTTATGAGAGCTCTACCGGTCCGGCTCGGCAGAATGTCCACAAGAAATCATTTTTGTTCATCCGTGTTACGAAACTGAGACAAATTGTAGGAATTGGAAATAAAGGCGGAGCTTATCAAAAGATTGCTTTAAGCCAAAATGAATGAGATGTATTTTTCGTACATCAGTATTATGACATACGAAATAAAATTTTTCGAACGTTGTAGAATGGTATTACTGGAAATAATTAATACCCTGTTCACACTACACCGCATATCACCTGATATCAGGCGATTCGTGCTATCGAGGCCATATCACCATCCATATTACCTGATATCCCATACAATCGAGCTGTCAACGGATATCACCTTGGCTACATGCTATCGCGGATATCATGTTCGAGAACCAATAATAACCACATTTCCAGCAGTTGGCAACACGGGCAACAGACATTTGACGCAACCCTACAAATTTCGCAATTCGCGTTGCATGCGAGAAAAAAAGAAGGAAATATTTTTGCTCTTGATATCCCGCACATTTTGACATTTGCATATGAGAGTTCGCGTTGGTGTGAGCCAACTAGCTGACATCTCTATACTAATCCCATCACTCTTGTTGTCTTGTTTTAGCTTTGACTTGTTTTTGTTTTCTTCTCTTTTCAATTACCAAAGCAAATGTCAAATCATATCAGCTCACTGTAGTGTGAACACTCGAGGTGATATCCGATATTATCTGGCGATATCAGGTGATATCCGGCGTAGTCTGAACAAGGCATAAGTCACACTTCTTTTTCCAGTTGTATCATTCCCCAACGTTCGAAAAATGTATTATGTCAGAGCGGATATCGCTATCTGACCATGAAGCATTTAGGCGACAATTGAATGGAAATTGTAATTGCAGCAATCGGCCTTTTTCAAGACTACTAAATGTATTTGGAAGAGCATAATGAATGATTATTATTAGGCTTATTAAATTAAACTGGTTCGATGCCGCTGCAAATGCACAGCAGTGTGATGTTTATTACAATACTACGTTGATACTGTGCATAACCGGCGAAATATACGAAACGAATCCGATTTCAAACAGAAAAGTTCGGCAGGTTCTGCTCACGATGCTGAGTCCGTTTTAGAAAATTCACAAAACTTTATTAACAAGGATGTAACGTCTTAAAAAAAACGGTTTTAGTTTGACATCACAGTAGAATTTCGACCATTATATCCGACACGAGAACGGGAACATTTTCTTCTTTCAAGCCACGCTCGATATATGTTATATTGTTGCCTTTATGAGAGCTCTATCCGGTTTAGAGTAGAAAGTGAGCTCGTGATTGGATAGCCGCAGCTTTTCCAATTGATCTTTAGGAAACTTTCTCAATGGTTTGATTGGAAAGATATGCCAATCGTTGTATCAAAAGTTTGGTTAATACTTCACTTATCGATTAAAAAAATTAGTGTTCAGGATCTGTTTAGTAAAAGTAATATTACATGCTCATAGCACGTACGATTCTACACTATTCCATCCTGTTCTTTCTGTGCTTAAGTTGTAAAAATTGTAAGTAAAAGTCAATTTACTAAGTTTTCACCATTACAAACCAGTCACTTCTTATAGAATCTCGATCATACGCATGGTTCATAACAATCTGCAGAAGGGGCATCTTTGCCGATTGAGGGTTCCGGCCCTCCTACCGTGAAGCTCTGTCTTCTTACAGCTTCATGAAATACAAACAATCTTTGTATTCATGTACTTGACTGAGAATTCCGATGATACCTTCGCAAAATGAAAATTCTTTTGCTTTGTTTAAACATTCAACAAGGCTAAAATCGTTTACTGTTACTGCACAGTTCAATTGCCTTGTAAATACAAGGCAATTGAACTGTGCAGTAACAGATTTCAAACATTTGTGAATTAATTAATACGATTTCTTTTCATTTTTCTTTCAACAAAGTCAACTTGAGCACATCAATCAGTGCGCTTTCGACGTAGAATTACGTCTCACGGCCACATATATAAGGGTACAAATTGTACAACCGAAAACATCGAGAGCGTCACGAATTGCCCGCTTTCAAATGTTTTAAACTAAGTCAGTTTCCAACGGATTTCGTTCATTTTTAAAGCAAAAATAATATGCGAAAAATTTACGGAAAAATATACCGCTTCACACCGTTAAATTGATTAACCCTAATCGAGTGTATTTCCAAAGCTATTGCAAAACATTTGTTGACATAAGACAGGCTGTCGTAATTCTACGTTAACCTTACGGTCGTATCTTATAAACAACCTCTTCAACTTTTTTAAAACCTGAATTTATTAGGTAATAATGAAAATTCAGCTGATAAATCAACCTGAGCGTTGTGGCAATCCGTTTCACCTGTATGCAAACTTTATTCAGCTATTTTAAAATTATTAGCTGTTTTATTCAGCCCAATTGTTTGTTGGGGTGTACATAAACCACACGGACTTGAGTTGCCCTATCATCATGGACTTTCGTCCATACATTAATTAGAGCGTTGATTCTGGTCTGAAAGCCTCTCCAATTTCCTATATGTTAACGATTACGGAAACATTATCTCATAATTTTACCTACTGGACAATAACAAAAATCTATGTCCCTTCTTTTCATCTGCAATCTTAGTATCATACTTTAGTCTATGGATATTCCGTCGCAGTCGCAGGATCAGTTCAGACACGCTATTTGTTTCAGCTTTGAGGGTACATTAGACGCAAAATATGTACAGGGGGTAGACAAAATGATTGAGACAGGCAAAATTTTGTGAACTTCACAAAAAATGATTCAATTTTGACAAAACGGGTCTCATTTTACTGGAAAACTATCCTACTTTCCAAATATTATGTGATGACTTGATGCGGCCAATGGACACCGAAAATGTTCCGGATTTTAGAAGTGTGTGTCAAAATGTTCATTTTTGCAACGCTTAGAACTTTTTCTGACAGCTAGTTTCTTGTAGATTTCTATGTTGCCAATAAACTAGAATTCTTTCCGAGTTCATTGATACCCAAAGGTTGAAAATCCGTCAAGGGAATACACTCGCCCCCTTCGGCCGACTTGCTGTTCGAGCGAATGCTGTCCTTACTCGCTACCGCTCGTTCGGACTTAACTAAGGGAATGAAACTGTGTTTGAGTAGACCCAGCAAACCAGTAGATCAGTCGTTTGTGTGCGAGAGGCCGCCGCTTCCGAGTTCCGACGATGGGTCGGCGGCCGACTCGGACTTTGGAAACCACGGCGGCTTAGTGCCGCCTCGATTCCTTGCCCTCGATTATGCGTCTGAGCCGCATGATCGGTACTCGACCTTCTGTTTTACTATACACAGACTTCTCAGCCGACTGTTGAGTGTTCAGGACAGTTGCGGGGCTAGCGCTACAATCCTACTGACACTAACAGTCTCTCCCGAGCCGGGACTCGAACATACGTCGACTGGCTTGTTAGGCCAGCATCGTTCCTCTAGACCAGCTAGGAGATAACACTTGAACTACATACGTAGAGTAAAAAATATCTGAGTTAAATATACAATTCATAGAATGACGCTTTTTGTCAATCATCAATCATCCGTATTTGTCATCATCAATGACAAACGCTTACACAGCTTTTAAAGGACGTCGCGAGTTCTAACTTAGCACAGTTGTCAAATCATGGCGCGACATTGTTAGCTATTGATTAAAATTAGTGTATTCTGCATTGAGCACATTCTGCTTGAATTTGTTGAAATGAACAACCCGAAAAACCTGCATTTTGAAAAAAAAAACTGGAAAAAAATCGGAAAAAGGTAAAACTTAACTATTTAAAAAAGCTCATGTTTTAAAAATTTGATTTTTTTCTAAGAAAACTTTAAAAGATTACATAAACATTACGGACCGTCCGATCATGGAGAAATAAAAAATAGGTTATAATAAAATAATACCACAGGTAATAACAAAATTATTATCTGCAACTTTGCCAAAGATATTATGTCAATAAAACAAACCGTTTTGGCTGTAAAAATATGTTTAATCATCAATAGAGCACCCAATTGGTTTCCTTATTTTCATAACTTAAATTCAAAAATTTCACAAAATGCCTGAGTTGTCAAATGAGTTCTTTGTATATAACAGAGCATCACGATATTAAGACTCTTTGCCGGTAATTGAAATGCCCCATTTTTTATCATTTTCAAGATTTTCCCCTTGATGCGTCTAATAGCTCATAGTGTTGTGTAAACTTACGGTAAACAAATATGAAGTAAACTCAGTATGGGTATTCATGTCGAGCACGTATACAGCCGAAAAATAACTCACCTCCATTGACGAGTAATGGAAGATACACAGGTTACGGCTGGATATTTGTATACGAGCTCGATGTGAAGACCCCTAGTAAGTTACTAGACGTATTATTTTGCATCCTGAATGTATACTAACAAAACCATGATTTTGTTAGCTCTCAAGCTTTCGGTTATTGAGCTTTCCTGCTAGTTATAACAATATTGTGTTGAGTGTCCTCTAGCAGGTTCATTATTTAATTCATGATGGGAACTACTACATGATCCATTCGAGCCCATTTGATTTCGGCGCTGAATTGGGTTCATATCATATGGTATAGGACACACAATTAATACACCGAATCCTAGATCTACAGCTTAATCGGTTAAAAATAAAAGCAGTCGTCACTTTCGAAAGACAACATTGCCCACAGCTTCAGATTGACATCTAATCTCTTGCCAACAGAAATACACTGCTTGTGAATGGACGTGCGAACTGTTTTGGAAACTGATAAAAGTCGTACCGTATGCTCCAGAACCTATCTCAACTCGATCGCCGGTTCCTAACCTGTCCAAATCGCGTCTGATCCGGAAAACCTGGTTTGAACCATTCCTGGGTAGACACCGTAAAAACGTGATATTCAGTTCGATTTTATCTTATCAGTTTAGTAGCATGTGTGGGATTTATTTTTCTATGCATCATCCTTGTTGCTTGAAGTGATTTCACTACTTCTAAATGCTTCAAACCTTATCAGGCAGACCTACAATCGACATGCGTAAATGTAGCTTCTGATGGGCACATAATTGCGATTTATCTATCGTTGTCGATGTAAGTGGACAAGAGTTTTTCAGATCCACTTCATATTTCTATCAATGTCCCAATTAGTCTGAGGGATTCCGAGGTAAACACATGTTTTGTTGCTTATTTCTGAAGTAGCTTATTAACTAGGGTAGATTGTGAAAAGTTGTGAAATTGTACTATAAAACGAAACAATTTCAATATTGATGAACATTTCCGCGACATGTTACTGTTGTATAATAATATAGAGCAAAATCATTTCAAATCGCCTGGAAATACGCGAAAATTTGATCGACCATTTTTGATTTGGATGAAACTTTGCACACGTATTTGGCTTAGCAAACTGAGCATTTTTCACAGGTGGAGAGATTTTTTACACCCATGAGTTACATTCTAAAAGGGCGTATGCCTTTTGGCATAGGTTTTATTCGAAGCATTGTAGCCCAGAAACCGTTGGTTGTATAGAAAAACTGTCTGAGAATGAGTTGTAGGGAATTAAAAATGCACCATTAAAAAAATATACACTGTACAATAAAAAATTTTTTTGACCAAAAAAAATAACAAAAATAAACATTAAATTTCAATTTAAAAAAAGAGTTGATTTTTTTTATTTTTTTTTTAAAGAAACTTGACGTTAATACGCAACTATAAAAAAAAAGTCCAGGATGGAGAAATGAAAAATATTTTTTTTTATGGTAGATTATTTTTTTTATGAAAATTCTAATTCAAACATTTTTCAAAATATTTGTATTCTGATGATTTTAAAAGATGCAGAGAGTCATTTTGAATCAAAAAGCTAAAAGGTAGTAAACATTCTAAAAGCATCAGTTTTCGAGTTATTTCTAATTTAAGCTTGAAAAATTATAATTATTTAGGAAAATGCACGTTTTTCTTAATTTGTCCATGGTTCTTCAGCAAAAACCATACGTTCATTGGAATGCTTGATCAAAAATTTACAATTCATTCTTTGACAACAAAACGATTGGGCGAACGGTTCTCAAGAAAAGAGTTAAATGTTCTAAGTGATATAAATGTATATAAGAAGAGGCTGGCAACAAGGCTAACTGATAATACGTGCCCCGAAAGCTATCCGTTAAAGTCATTGATATATAAGTGATTTCAGGGGCCAAACTTGTTAAAAAGTGTAAAGTTGTGTGATCTGTGATGCTTCGTCTAGTTGAGAAAAGTGAAGGTTTTGTGAAAAACACAGTATTTCTTGAGTGGAAGTTATAATTTATCCACGAAATCAAATTGAAAATTGTAAGGCAAGTTAGGTTGCGTGAGTGTGAGTGCCAACTTCGTGCGTCGCGCTAACTAGCGGTTCATTATTAACGTGCGTAAATGGAGTGCATGGTGGTGTGATCGAAGAGAATTGCACTACCTGAAGAGCGGAGAGAGTAGCGTTGCGCTGTGCTAGTCGGCGTTTGTTTCGCTGGCATAGGCATAACCAAAATAAAACAGATGAGTATATGTTTTTTTTTGTATCAAGAATGCATAGGCTCTGTGTGTAGTGGTTTTTAGCGGGCTTTGGACTTTGGCAGAAGTGTGAATGTGTGATCTGTTGGGTGCACGAGGTGTGGTAGCTTTTCTGCTGCGAGTAGTTTTTATTTTGTTTGCAAACCAGATTGTGCGATGATGTTTTACTGTTTTACTTTTTTCTCCCACAAGTAAAAGCACTAAGAATTGTCAGGTGAGTTAACTTATCAATGGGCTCGATACGACATACACGATTTGCGTTTGGTATTATATTTATTTTCCTAAATGGTCCGCGTTCGAATATGGTTCACGTCATGTGATGATCCACCGAATACCACGTAGTTGCCAATTTGCGGAACGACGTAGCACGCCGTTTTGATTGTGCTCGTCATGAATGTTTAACTGTTACAGTTTTGAATGTCCAAATTGAAATTAGAGTGCAATTAAGGTGTTTTTCTGGAGCCTTTTTCTCGTGTAGTTTTGTGTAATAGTATTGTTTATTAGAATTTATGGTGGAATAGATTAATTGATATGTATTCACTGATATGTCGTGTGCAATGAATTTTTGAACGCACTGACTCTCGCATGACAGGTAATAGAAAATTCAATAAAGTTGAGTTTGACATCTGATGACTATTTAGTCAGCCTGAAATAATCATGATTGGTTTGGTCTTATCAATAATTTTAAGACTTTGGATTAGTATGTACATCTACACCTGATGTTTGTTATATGTTTTAGATACACCAAGCTTTGCCATTTTTCTATCTTTCCAACAGGATCACACCCAAGGTAATGAGTAGCTCAACTTAGTAATGAGCCAACATGACGCATAGTATGCCTCGAATCCGTCATCTACCACGTTTTTGCACGGTCAGGCTTCAAGTAGGGTTCTATCAGCCAAACATGTGTTCACCTCGAAAGCAATGGTTGTGGATAATACATGAAATCTTATGCTTCACTTTTTCGATTTTTCTAGCTTTTGGGCTGCTTATGTTCTGTATTCTATGTTCCAATAATGACTAGGTCGGCATTTTGTTAGCAAACTTAAGACTATATGAGATCGATGGATGGTCAATATGGAAATTTTCGTTTTTAAATTATCAAGGCTTTGTATGCATGAAACTTTGCCAGTTTTTCTATTTAATAGGCAACATTCGCATCGACAACTAAGAGAGAATCGGCGTGAAATGTCGTAGTGTTTCGATGTTAACCGCGTTTCCGGCTCGGGAGAATTTTACTTATATTAACGTTTTCGGAATATAATGATTTCGAGGGGTATAGAGATAAGTGACTTTTCACCTACGCACACTAATGAACGTGTAAACTCATGTAAAGTTGCTTTTGTTTCCTCCAAACTGTAAATCATCGCATCTCGTTGCTCCGACTTTTTATCACTTTTTACCATTTTTGGTCGATAATGTTCAGCAGCTTCCCCCGATTCATGATCACGAATTAAACATTCATTCAGAAACGAGTTTAGAGCTTATAATAAGTATTCAACTGAATATTTGTCCAGCTGCCAAAAACATAGCATAGCAAACAAAAAGGCGATTTGTAAATACTTTCCTCAACTAGGTGCACTAATACATTCGTACGTAAAAAGGTCTATACCCAGATACTTGTTCATGTCTCACTGTGACTGTTTAACCGAAGATTTCGTCCGGTCGATAAATATCGCGATTAACGAAAACGCGATGTATACCTTCCCAAGAATCGCGACGGCCGACGTGCGTTCATTTCTTCTCGGGATTGGGATTGACTCGGGATCGACAAATAGCTGATTGCTACGAGTAGCATGGGCTACATCGCGTGCGTCGTACGCAGAGGATCGCGACGTTTGGCTAGAAATATACTCATGGTTAGTTTTCGTAATAAGCGTTTTTCGCGGTATCTTATCGTTTTTTTAGAGCAGACAAAGTGTATACGAGAAACGTCGTTGGTCGATCTGTTAGGTAGAAAATGTCCGGTTGACCGAACCCCTAGAGACTCCGCGTCGGTACCTCCATGAGGTCAAATTATCTACATATAGATTAACAACGCGCAACTGATTTCGGTGTAAAAAGGATCACCTTACGAGGAGATATCATATCATTTGAAGTTGTCCCAATTTGATCAAAGGTCCAGTATCCTTGCGTACGATTTATTGTTGCGGTGTTACATTGTCAAACTGAATGACTTCGAATCGCATTATGAATATCGTGACGGATATAATGAACTTATTCGCGCGATACTTGTTCTAAAGAACCCGACACTCGAAATCAGCGCATCGTTTACCAAAACGAACCCTGCTGTGTACCTTGCCCTTTCTCCAACATCCCAGTGATTTCTCGTGGAAGTGCAGAGGTGTTCTCGGCTTCCAATAAGCGAGTATCACGTCAACATTTTCCTATACAAATTCCTTCTTTGACCTGCATTCGGATGCGGCCGGCGCTGGTATTGCCTAATATAAAGATTAAGGTCACTAGTTTTTACACATTGAGGATGCATGTTGGTCCCAAGCATCATCTGTTGGTTCTCTGTGTATTTACAGCTGATCTGGCAATAACGGAGTAGCAACCGCGGGCGGTCAATCATGCTCATGCTCATGCTCATGCTAAGTGATATAAATGTATATAAGATTCAAATATTTATTTTCGAGTTTTATTATCTCGGGAACATATTTTTTTATGACATAGATACTTTACATAACTAGTTTCACCTTATATTTTATATACATCATAAGTAAATGATTCGTCATCTTTTGAAAACAGCTTCGTTTGTTTTTTATTTTCTGAAATCGGAACAAAAAAGTAATACTTTTGTGTGGCAGCTATTATTATAGATTTTTTGAAAATATTACTCCATTCTGTTACTCCTTGTTCATATTCTTCATATGATACCCAACTAAATGACATTTTTGATGAATTTTTATTATTTTTCTGATTAGACCAATCATACAATTCTTTTGCGCTTGTAATGGGATGTTCAGGGTGTCCCAAAAAAAAAATCGATGTTGAAAAAGTCAAGGTGCTCAGCCCTAAATTGAAAGATAATGTTATTTATAGCATTTTTGTAGAACATTTCGATTTTCTAAAAGGTCGTTTTCAGGTTGCCCAAACGTGATTTATGAAAAAATGACTGTTATAAGCTACAAACCCACTTTTTTGCACTTCTTTCAATTCAGTTCGATTCCTACATTTTTTGATACATTTTTTTTATTTTTGTGGGATTGTTTTTTAATATTTTGCCTGGTTTGGTTCAGCATTGTATTCAGTTTTTTGACTCCCAGAGCCCATTAAACATCACAAAAAAATTAATTTTTCTAATAATTTTCAGATAAAACCCTTCAAAACACAAATAAAAAAAACTTTGAGCGAGAACTGAAATTTTCATTGCAAAGCGGGATTTACGACGACAATTTACATGAAAAAAGATACTTAATATCTTATCGAGGAGCTGAGATATTGGCATTTTGCTATGTGATGGAAAACTTTGCATTTTAACAAATATGTTAAATAACTGTTTTATTTTGGGAGATAAAAAATAACAATGTTCAGAAAACAAATGCATTTTTGGATGGCTGATAACTTAGTAGAAGGTTTCTAAATTTGGAAAAATCTGCGAAAAAAGTTAGAACGAAAATTGTGATTTTTCGTGCCTTCTAATAGAAAACTCAATGTTGCTCGTAATATGTAAGAGATAGAAACATGATGTCTTCGGTAAAGTTTCTTGTTTTAAGATAACCTAAAACTTTGTCGGAGACACCTTGCGTCTATCTCATTCTGATTAAAAAGTAAATTTTTTATCTCACTTATTGGTGGATTGATCACCCTTCTTTCTACATTAAAAGATGCATTTTTGAATATCCTGAAACTTCTCTGAACACACCTCATGGCTATAATCAACATTTGAATCACTATTTAGGAAATTATACGCACAAACGGCAAAATAAAACACTGTGCAATGGAGATATTGAGCTTTAGTGGCATTTTTGACAAAATGCATAGTTTTCCATCACATGTAAAAACGCCGATATCTCAGCCCCCCGATGAGATATCAAGGATCTTTTTTCATGTAAATTTTCGTCTTGAATTCCGCTTTGCAGTAAGAATTTCAGTTACTGATCAAAAATTTTTTTATATGTGTTTTAAAGGGTTTTATCTGAAAATTATAAGGAAAATTCACTTTTTTTGTGATGTTCAGTGGGCTCTGTGAGTCAAATAATTGAATGCGATGCTGAACCAAACCATGCAAAATATTCAAAAACAACCCCACAAAAATAAAAAAATATATGGAAAAATGTAGGAATCGAACAGATTTGAAAATAGTGCAAAAGAGTGGTTTTGTAGCTTGAAAAAGTCATTTTTTCATAAATCACGTTTGGGCAACCTGAAAACGACCCTTTAGAAAGTCGAAATGTTCAACAAAAATGCTATAAATAACATTATCTTTCAATTTGGGGCTGAGCACCTTGACTTTTTCAACATCGATTTTTTTTGGGACAGCCTAATGTTCATGTTCTTTAGCTTAACTTGCATTTCCTGCCATTCGTTTTAATATGCAACCAATTGCATCGCATGGGCCTTCACCATGAGAAGTCGCAAAAAAATGCCACTCTGCATCGACGTTATATTTTGTTTTGAACTTACAAAGACTTGCAAAGTTTTTTCTATTTTTATATTGTGAGGCAGCTCCATCAGACATTAATATCGCTTTTTGACGTTGGACTAACGTCTATATCGAAGTTAGGCACCTGAATTTGAAACTCTAGTAATTCAACCGGGGAAAACCAGGGAAAAGTGGTCAGGTTTTGAGCGCTTATATATCAGTCATTTCTTTTCAGAATTTCGAGGTTTTGACATCAACCGATCAGAAATTCTTTTACGATTGAATTTATGTAACAAAAATAACCTATTGTTCGAGATACACTATTAAAAAATTGATAAATCACATCGATTGTCTAAATCATACCGAGCAACCAATCACCACCTCTCTTCACAAGCACAGTCGACACTAACGGATACAACCGATCTGACTTTGTAAACAGTCTCACAGCTTTCAACCAATAACGAGCTCGCTTTCGGTAGCTGCAACAGGTGTTTCAACACCGTTTTAAAATGCTTCTTTTATCATTACCACTGAACAGATTCTAAACACCAATGGCTTGATTGATAGGGGAAATATTGCGCAAGATTGTCATATAATAATTTAAATATGTTTTCGATACTAAACTAGTTAAAAGTTGTGTTAAAAGTCGTGCACATTCAACCAATCACAAGCTCGCTTCTTGTTTGCTCGCGGATGGATTTTTGCTTTGGGCTATATAATAGCCTGTGTCGTCTCATAGCAGTCATCAAAAATCAGTCGATGCTTGGCATTCAAGCGATACAGGCTTATTTTTCGGATTGTTCGTCAAAGTTATTTTGCTAGTGTAGCATTTACCTGCAATATTTTGTGATTTTGTCAACCATCGCTGTATATTTCTCGAATAGAAAAGTAACAGACTACATACAGCGAATAGGAAGTGCAAAAAGAGAACACAACTGATGGCGGCGGCGGCGGCGTGCTGGGATCCAGGTAGCCAATATCCTGAGATTGGAACTGTGCCTCAGTGGATGTATAATAATAAATTTGGTCAACTTAACATTCTGCAACTGGAAGCTGACGACAGAGCGGAACTAAACCCCTTCTTGGTCGGAAAATGTCTGGAAGCCTGCGTCGGTGAGATTGAAGGAGCAACTACGGAGAATGATGGAAAAAGATTTGTATTGCGAGTGCGAAACCCGGAACAAGTGCGAAAACTTCTTGCATTAAAAGAACTGAAACAAGATGTGGGACAACCGAGCGTGGCCGTCTCTGTGATTTTACACCCAACACTCAATAAGAGACGCTGTGTTATTACCTGTCGTGAAATAGTAAAGATGAGCGAGACTGAATTAGTGGAAGAGTTTAAAAGCCAAGGAGTTATTGCTGCCAAACGATTCACTGGGCTCGTAGATGGAAAGAAACAAAACCTCCCTACGGTGGTCCTAACTATCGAGGGCACCACCATCCCGGAAGTCATCAAGGTTGGTCCACTGAGAATTAAAACTCGAGTGTTTATTCCTGAGCCGACGATTTGTTTCACGTGCTACAAATATGGACATACTAAAAATCGTTGCAAAGCTGCCGCTCGATGCCGAAACTGTTCGAAAGTGCATGACTTTGATGAGGAATGCAAGAATAAGCCCTACTGCCTTAATTGCAAAGGAGAACATGGACCTTCCAGCAGGAAATTCCCAGTCTACCTAGCCGAAAAAGAAATCACCAGAATCAGAGTGACGAAAGGAATCGACTACAAAGAAGCCGTCAAGCAATTCAACGCAGGGGCAGGATCTTACGCCGAAGTGAGCAAAGTTCAACAGCGACTGAAAATCAACGATAACAATGCAGTAGCAGACCTGATCAAACAGAAGGACGACATGATCCAGAAGCTGATGGATACCGTGGCCAACCTAACCAGTAGAATTAAGGAACTCGAGCCGACTAAAAAAGACAAGAAGCAGAAGAAACAACAGAAGAAGAAGATTGTGATTGAGGGAACCGACCAGGACATCGAAGACGAGATGGACACTGACTCTAGTCTGCAAACAGCTAAGACAGTAAAGGTAAGTGACACTTCTTCCAAAGTGAATTTACTTCCGGTATCAAACTCTAAAACTGCCCACAAAAGACACCCTACCACTGAAATCATTCCCTCTTTAGTTAAAAAATCATCGGAACAAATGACCGTTGAAGTTGACTGTTCTTCCAATCCCGATTATCTCTTCTCCACTAACTCATCTTTTAAACTACCCAATTATGGCTTGTCCTTCAAATCAAACCACTAATCGATACTCAACCAACCCACCTGCCACTTCAACAAATCTTGCAATACAATGGAACTTATTTGGTTTAAAAGGAAGACTCGCTGAACTACAATTATTAATTTCTCAATATAACCCTCTCATTATTGCCCTACAAGAAACTTTATCTCCTAAGTCTAAATTTCCTTCTAACTACATCAAAGGTTATACCCTTTACATCCACGAAAACTCAAGCAATCCAAATATAAATGGTGTTGCAATAGCTGTTAACTCAGAATTCCCTCACCGCAAATTGTCTATCTCCACTCCACTTCAAGCAATAGCAATCGAAATTGACTTTCCCATCAAAGTTACAATAATCTCAATCTATCTTCCTAGTTCAATTAATACTCATCGGCTTAGAAAAGAGCTTCGTGTACTTCAAGACCAAATCTCAACCACTACCATCCTACTGGGTGATTTTAATGCTCACTCCACTTCATGGGGTGGGCACAGAGATGACCACAGAGGAAAAATGCTCGAAGTTTTCTTTCAGGAACAAAATCTCATTCTTTTAAATGATGGTAGCCCTACACGCATTAACCCTTCTAATGGCAACACATCTGCATTAGATATGTCTGTCGTATCTTGGAGCCTATTAAGCCGATTATCATGGAAAGTTCACGATGATTCTTGTGGTAGCGATCATGTACCTATCATAGTCACTCTCAATCGTCCCTGTCCTATCTCTGCAGCTCGCCCGAGGTGGAAAAAGCTCCCAATAAAATCAAAATTAATAACCAGATCTCCGATGATCCTTCTTCTATTTCCGAACATTTAGCTGATCATTTTGCTTTTGCTTCTTCGTCCTCTAATTACAAACATAAGTTTTTAACCAAGAAAAATTTATCAGAATCCTCACCTCCTTGTTTTGAAACAAACTTAGACCTTCCATTCAATATAGATTTTAGTTTTTCGGAACTTGAATGGGCTCTACGCAGAGTTAACGGCTCATCGTCAGGACCTGACGACATCGGATACCTTCTCCTTAAGAATCTACCTCACTCTGGTAAAATAATTCTTTTATCTCTGTACAACGACATATGGGACAAAGGGAAAATCCCTCCTGATTGGAAAATTGGTCTAGTGATTCCTATTCCTAAACCTGGAAAAGATCGAAGTGAGGCTGATAGTTATAGACCCATCACCCTAGTTAACTGTATTGGAAAAGTACTTGAGAAGATGGTAAACCGGCGTCTCTTGAAAGAACTCATTTCCAGAGACCTTCTCGATAGCAGACAGTTTGCTTTTCGCCCAGACAAAGGAACCGATGATTATTTCACTGAACTGGAAGATCTTATTGAGAGTCACCTTCAACGGGGCCATCATGGTGATTGTGTCTCGCTCGACTTGTCGAAAGCTTTCGATCGTACATGGCGTTACATTATGTTGGAATCCCTGGAAGAATGGGGCATTAAAGGCCGCATGGGTCTCTTAATTCGAAATTTCCTGGAAAACAGGAAGTTTAAGGTACTCATTAGAAACACACAATCCGAAACCAGACTACAAGAAAATGGTATACCCCAAGGTTCAGTACTATCCCCTACTCTTTTCCTCATTTGTATGCAGTCTCTTTTTGAAATCATCCCTAACAACATCCATATCTTTGTTTTTGCCGATGATATTTTGTTACTTTCCTTCAACCCTTTCAAATCCTTAGCCCGTAATAGACTACAATCTGCGGTTAACACCGTAGCTCATTGGGCTGATGAAATAGGTTTTACCATCTCTCCCGAAAAATCCCAGCTGCTTCACATTAGTTCCAATAGAAAAGGTATAAGTAAGCTTCGAGATATTAAACTTAATCAAGTAATTATCCCCAGTAAACCAACTCTCAAAATTCTTGGTGTATATCTTGATAGACGTCTCAATTTTAAAGAACATGCTAATGCTGTTAGAAAAGATACCATCAATAAAATGCGGGTCATCAAGATAATTGGATCTCGATCCTATGCCCATAGGTCCACTATGCTCAAACTTGTAAATGCTTGGCTGCTTCCTAAAATCTTCTATGGAGTTGGACTCTACAGAAGAGGAGGTGAATCAGTATTAGGAAGACTTCTTCCGCTGTACAATCGCGCCATTCGTTCTACTTCAGGTGCTTTCATCACTAGCCCTACATCTGCTATCATGGCAGAATGTGGTCAACTGCCTTTCAAATACTATCTTCTTTTTTGCCTTGTCAGGAAATCCATTCGATGGTTGAGCATTACCGGTCAAAGCGACGTTCCCCTGGTAAATAGAACTTTACAACTTTTCCAATCTACAACCCGCTCTAATCTTCCACCGATTGCTATATTACCTAGAACTAAAAACCGACCTTGGAACCAACCCTCCCCTTCCATAGACCTCTCTCTTCTCAACACTTTAAAAGCAGGTTACACTCCTTCCATAGTTCAACAGTACTTCCATCAATTAGTTTCCGACAAATATCAGAACTACCACCACATATATACTGACGGATCTGTAGCCGACGGCAAGGTTGGTTATGGTATATTTTCGGAATCCTTAAACTTGAATATAAGTTCCTCTCTCCCCTCTATCTCTAGCATCTACAGTGCCGAGGCCTTCGCCCTAATGAAAGCCTCCGAAATATCCCTAGACCCCAATAAAAAAACTGTCATATTCAGCGATTCAGCCAGTTGCCTGCAGACTTTAAATTCTGATTCATCCTCCCATCCTTGGCTAACTAAAACTGAACTAACGTCCATTAGTAATAAAGTCACTCTCTGCTGGGTTCCCGGACACTCTGGAATTAATGGCAATGAAGTTGCTGACAAGCTTGCCGGTTCAGGTCGAGAAAAACCGGTTGATTTACTTCCTCTCCCCGCTATTGATGTCTCAAGATGGGCTAGAAACAGAATAAGGGACTCTTGGGATATCGAATGGTTTAAAAACACTTCATGTAGTCTAAAAAGGTTCAAACTGTCAACTCTTTGTTGGCCCGACAATAAAATCCCGGCTGTTTGCCGTATTTTAACCCGCTTACGTATTGGCCACACACGCCTTACCCACAGTTATAGACTAGATAAAACTAATCCCCTAATTGTATTACTTGTGGCTCCCCCCCTTACCATACACCATATCATAACTGACTGTAGAGCTTTTGATACCGAACGATTTAACAACAACATTCCCAATACTTTGGAAGAAGCTTTGTCACTGCCTAACGAAAAAAACCTAATAAAATACCTTAAAGACACTGACCTTCATAAAAAAATATAGATATAAAGATCTTTTTTTACAAAAAGATATAGATATTAAAATTTTATTTATATAAAAAGATATAGATATTAAGATTTTTTGTGATAAACTAAAAATGTAAATTTGTGTAAGGAGGTGAATGACTCCTATGTTAAAACCTCAATAAAATCAATAATAATAATAGCAGTCATCAGTTAACAAGTGAAAGGCCGCTGATTCCAGCAGCCAAACTGAGCTGCAGCAGAACCAGAGCGGTGGTATCAGGCAGCAGCGGCGGAGGTAGTGGGAAGCTGCATTTCTTCATTCAGTTCGGTTCTCCTTCGATCTGAGTTGGACCCCACCAGCGGTAATCGTTGAGTGAAAACAGCCAGAAACTGCACGAGCCAGCACCGCCACTAGGAAAGCTACCGCCATTTAGTGTGTGTGCGGTGTGCACATATAGCGTATGTGCATCTGTATTGCTATGACATTTGCGATGATAGGGATGGCGCTGTTGGGTGTGTATGGCTAGCTATTGCGTGTGTAAGACACTAGCATGTGTAGCATATTATGGCTATTGCGTGTATATCTTCAGCGTATGTACGGATAGTTATAGCTTGTGTGTGGATAGCTGCTGCGTGTGTAATGATTAGTTATAGCGTATGTATGGATAGTAATAGCACATGGTTGGATAGCTTATGCGTGTGTATAGATAGTTGTATCGGATGTATGGAAAGGAATAGCGTGTGTATGGATAGCTATAGCTACAGCGTGTGTATGAATAGTTTAAACGCGTGTTTAGATAGTTATAGCATGTGTGTGAATAACTATAGCGGGTGTTTATCGAAGATTATTATTGTCATTGAAAATATTAAAACGTCTTAACGAACACAGTTGTGAATTTGATTTTACAGCAGCGATTTTAACTTCTTCAGCCAGTCTTTATTCATCGAGGAAAAATTACTACCTATGAATGATCAACACTTATTTACTAGAAATTTGATTTAGATCAAAACGGGTTCTTTTGAGTATCATAAATTATTGGTAAAAAGAGTTGCAAGTTTTCTCAATGAGCATTCATTCAATTTTCGTTTTTGTTTCTCGGTGCGCGGTTTTTATTTTGTTTCTCGCACACAGAGAAAGAAACAAACTTGTCGCTATCGTGAAAAATAACAAAACAATTAGAAATGCTCTAAATCACAACTGAAGAAGTTAAGATATTTTCCTGTCACTCGCCCAAACCTTGATAACAACTACCGAAAAACGTGTGATTGAGCTCTTGCTATATTGAGTTATTGAACCAAAGGTTTTTTTTTTTTTTTTCAAATACATGAAGTTATATGCTGGGCTGGAACTAACCTAGCATGAGTTTTATCGATTAAATGTCAAACAATTTTCAAATTTAAAATTTCCAATTTCAGATAGTTTCGTAAAGTTTGCTTTTTGCTTAGATAGGAAAATTTTATCAATTCGCTCAATTAAATGATTGTCTTGGTAGTGCAGTGAACAAAGGGTTGTTTCGAATATGTATGAAATGACAGCGATTAAATAAAAGATATCCATTCTTTTAGTATATATTATTATTTATAACGTTTTAACGTCTCAGCATTCAGAAATGCACTGTTAGATAAAATTGCAGCAAATACTAGAGTTGCAATTCTCTCTATTATTTGTTTTAATGGAATATAAGAATACCGTAGTCCAACGTAATGCGGTCGTGTCTTGAATACCACCCTCCTACTTTTTCAACTGTATTGTTGTTTTCAAAAAACTCATAATTTGGCAAGGAACACCTGAACCGCAACAGTATCATGATGGAGTGCTTCCGATATTATGATGAAGCTGATATTCTTAAGTGTTCCAGATTCTGAATAGTAAACAACGAAGGGATGAATGGTGGCTTGACTATTATTCCAATAACTACACGAATCACAAATTGATAAAGACGTATTAAAATGAGCTTGACTGTTCAATATTTTTAAGAGCCAGTTCGCGAAGACCGCAACTAGGTCTTGTTTCGAGGTTTTCCGATTGGACTGGAACTTTCAGGGTTTGTTTATCTATATAATAGAGCAATGTTTTGCATATTATCAGATTTTTTGAAAAGGGGTAAGTGGGGTAAAATAACCCGCCAAAAATTAATGTCAAAAAACTGCTAAAAACGTGAAATTGCTACTTTGAACTTTGAACTTAAAATTGAACTTTGAGTAAACTGAACCGATTTTCATGAAAATTGGCATGTTTGTTTTACTCTATAAAAGGAACAAAAAGAGTTTTTCTCTCACCAACAGATCTAGGATTTAAATCCAAACAATACGTTTTGTAGTGCAACTCAAGAGCTTTCATTTGATATATAAAGAAAAGGCGCCGTTATAAAGATGCGTGAGAAAATCCAATTTTTCTATAACATGTTTTTGACCATTATTTTGTACGCATTATGCGAGAAGCGTTACTCCGCTATAGTTTTGAGTTTTGTTGAAATTTGGCATGCTATGTTGAGTCCTACCCTGGATCAATATCAATAGTTACTAGAGCAACGTTTTCTTAGAAACCCAATAGAATATTTAATCAGAATTAAGAGAAAATTTGATCATTCGTTATCAGTTGCTTGAAGAGCTAACACTCGTTAGTTCCTTGTTCTCCGAAATTCATGATTCGAGATCAAATACTTAGAACATGCTAATTATACTATATAAAATCTAAGGGAAGACAAACGAGGTACAACTGAATTCGCAGTGGATTATCACTTATCAGATTATTTCTTAATAAGTGGAACTGCAAACGTGAAAAAAATGCGAAATACAGCAAAGTGTCAAGCTAAATAGAATATCATGTCTGATTGAGTAAGTGAATGTTTTGAGAATTTCTTAGTGCAATTTTAAAGAAAACAACAACAGCCGCATCTACAACGGCTGAAACTAAACTGTATTGATTGTTTGCGTAGTTTTCAATCAGGTGAGTGAATTTTCAAATAATTAATTAGGGGCCATCCACATACCACGTGGACAGATTTTTAACGATTTTGAGCCCCCCCCCCTCCCTCTTCGTGGACAACTGCCAAAATAAATTCTAAAAAAATTGTATGGACCGTGGACATTAGCCAACCCCCAAAGCTGTCCACGTGGTATGTGAATCTTTCTTCCACCAACTTACAGTAAAAATGGCTACAAAATGCGCACTGGAATCGATTTCTGCTTGTGGTAAGCATCAAGGCCGGTGTAACACTATTTTCCCGAGTGGATAGTAGGTTCCTGGGTGACAAAGGCATAGCCAGAAAGGTTGGGGGGGCGGGGGGGGGGAGGGGAAGATAGTTGGGATTGATAAATTTTCCATGGAAGGTAATTACACAGACAAACAGACTCGATGACGATTTCATCGACCAGAAAAATAACGATTATTTTGAAATTTTGCTTAGTGAGCAGTAATGCCGCTTGTGTTGCTATAAGCAAGCGTGCACATTCTTTTAAAAAGCAGAGCAAAGCCTTGGTGCTACATTCCGTATCGGAACTCGACCTTCTGTTTTATTATACACAGACTTCGCAGTCAACTGTTAAGTATACAGGACAATAGCGGGGCTAGCGCTATGATTCTACTGACACTAACAGTCTCTCCCGGGCCGGGACTCGAACATACGGCGACTGGCTTGTTAGGCCATTTTTTTTTTCATTTTATTGGTTACTTCGAGAGTAAGCCGAAAGTAATTACATATGTTACGATGTGAGCAGTTTTTGAACACAAAATTTTTGAGAGCTTACCCTTTTTTCCAAAAACCTCAAAATTCGATATAACATTGCATAAACAAACCTAACCTGAAAATTACAGCCCAATTGAAGAACAATGACACAAAACGGAGTAACGCTTCTCGCACAATGGGTACAAAATAATGGTCAAAAACATGTTATAGAAAAATTGGATTTTCTCACGCATCTTTATAACGGCGCATTTTCTTTATACATCAAATAAATGCTCTTGAGTTGCATTACAAAACGTATTGTTTGGATTTTAATCCTAGATCTGTTGGTGAGAGAAAAACAGCTGTGAAAATCACCATTTATTTTTAGAAAAATGCGAATTTCTCAGCATGTATTCTCGACAGCAACTTCCAATAACCCTCTTTTTGTTCCTTTTATAGAGTAAAACAAACATGCCAATGTTCATTAAAATCGGTTCAGTTTACTCAAAGTTATAGCAATTTTACGTTTTTAGCAGTTTTTTGACATTAATATTTGGCGGGTTATTTTACCCCACTTACCCCTTTTCAAAAAATCTGATAATATGCAAAACATTGCTCTATCATATAGATAAACAAACCCTGAAAGTTTCAGCCAAATCGGAGAACCTCGATACAACCTCCCTTGTAAAGGTGGTTGCGGTTCTCGCGAACTGGCTCTTAATTTTGCAATAACGTTTTCGTTTATTTATTTATTTATTGATTTCGTCAAGCAAATGTAGACTACAGTTATGATAATACAATGTTTCCTTATATTCTATACATTATTTCCAGTAGTTAGTCGTTTTTTTATTTGATTTCTGCCCATAGTGATGTCGATATTTTCGCAGTGCTGATTATAGTGACGCATCATGCGATTTATTGGGCCATTTTTTGAGTAGTTTGTTCTGTGAGAATTTTCCGAAAATATTTTACGATTTCTTAATTGACGACTGGGTGCATAAAAATGTAGTTGTGATAATAATTTAGTAGATTGCACGCGTTGAGAAATAATGTCATTGATAAAATAAAGCATTGAAAGATCGCGGCGTTCTTTAAGTGCTTGTATGTCTATAAGCATGCAGCGTGCTTCATATGATGGTAAGGGAAATGCTGTCCAATTTAGCTTACGAAGCGCGTACAAAAGAAATTGTTTTTGGACAGATTCAATGCGTTCTTCATGTGTGGCAATATAGGGATTCCATACAATGCTACAGTATTCCAGAATTGGTCGGACTATGTAATATATAATAGTTTGATTGTGTATGGGTCTTGAAAATTGTGGCCGAAGCGTTTTATAAAGCCCAGCATACTATTTGCTTTGTTGATAATTGATTCATAATGTTCTATGAATGTAAGTTTGGAGTCTAAGATTACGCCTAGGTCCCTTACGATTTTGCATTTTTCTACTGGTTGGTTTCCTAAGAAAATGTTTGCAGGTGGTGTTACTGTTTTTCTGCTAAAGGCTATTGAATTACATTTTTTAATGTTGAGTTGTAATAGGCTTTTGTTGCACCAAGTGTAGAATACATTAATTTGATTCTGGAATATTTCGAAGTCTTCTGCATTGGTTATTTCTATAAAGAGCTTCATGTCATCAGCATATACAAGCACATGTATGGACTTAAGAAGAAAGGAAATGTCATTTACGTATAATATAAAAAGAAGAGGGCCCAGGTGGGAACCTTGAGGAACCCCAGAAGTTACTTCTATTGGGTTTGAAAAGGAATTTTGAAAGCGGACTATTTGTGTTCGTTTTGTTAAGTATGACTGCAGCCATTCCGAAAATTTTGTTTCAGTTCCGTATTTTTCGAGCTTGAAGTTTAATTTGCGTAAGCTTGATGAGCACCGATGATCAGGAAAGGGTTTACAGCATTTGGGCTTGGTGTATTCCATTTTCACTTTATTCATCTTCACAAAATGCGCACTGTTACTAACACTTCTAAAGAAGTGCAATCGTATTTATATACGAAAACAGATATTATAGGATATTGGTAGCGTACTTTACAAACAGCTATTATTAGTAAACAAGTAGGTAGTGTTGCACTAATTTTTCGTACTATTTACATTATGCAGCGTTTGTTTGTACGATTGATTGCGTTCATTTATTAAACCTTTCGTTACGTATACAAATAGAGATCTGCAACCATTTTGACAGTTCTGACGAAAGTTATTCCACTCACGCACATTTCGTAAACATGGATTTCGTAGAGTGTACAGCTCTTTTATTGATTTTATAGAACATTCGTATTGCAAGTTATCGAATAGAACTACAACTTACGCATAATTTGTCCAATTCACGAATGTACTTTCGTATGAACGTGGATAACAACGAGTAATTACTTGAAGGTGTTCTGTTATTTTTGATTTCGTATAAACAGAGCTGGTAGCCATATGGTTACAGAGTCCGCTAGCAGATGGTCGTGAGTTCCACTCCTTCACTTGGTCCGAATCCGTTGCTTTCCCACGATGAGGTAGATAACATTTGTACGCTGCTGGAACAACATCACTTTCGCATCGATAGAACCACCGCGATACATATACATATATACCCTTCGCTAAGGTTTCGTATTGAAATAACTTTCGTGAACATTTGTACGTCTCTGGGATTAAGTTGGAAGGTGCACGTCGTCGCTCCCTCGCAATCGATAGAACTAGAATCGCGTTGTGGCAAACCGGTGATGATCAATCAAGCTCTCAAGCTCCTTTTATTTTTGATTTCGTATAATGTATACATTATTGCGTAAGCTTACTAATTTTTCGTTCTATTTACATAATGCGGCGTTCTTTGTACGAATTACTTGCGTGAGCTTACTAATTTTTCGTGCTATTTACATTATGCAGCGTACTTTGTATTTTATTTTTAAAACCTTTCGTTACGTATACAAATATAAATCTGTAACAGTTTTGACAGTTCTGACGAAAGTACCTTCATATTTATTACGCATTGGTTTCGTTGCAGAAAACAACAAAAGGTTTTGTATATAAAACATACGTTTTCGTGGAATAAACTAAAATATATTTTCAGTGTATGTTTCCTACCTTATATGTATATATTTTTATCATCAAAACGTTTATTTGACACGGCACTATACATATAATGTTTTACGGAGCTAACTGAAACTTATTTCTAGTGTATCTAAGAGCTCAAACTAAGTCTAGAACTAAAACTAGCATAGTTTTTTTTTCGACAGTTAAGTTTGTTGACATTGTTAAATAGGTAGGGTTTTTGATCCTGGTTCGAACCATTTTCAATGTTTTGCATGATACACTTGGATTGATGTCATCGTTTCTTATAAATTATGGCAGTTATGTACCAAAACTGATTTTGAGTGGGAAAATACACTTAAAACCATTATATGTAGGTACTTGAAAATGTTTTTTAATGCCTGAATTTACTTTTTGATACATATTTCATTACCGAGATATGATGATTCTGGTTCGAACCATGCTTATCGTGGTTCGAACCATTTATGATTCTGGTTCGAACTACTGATTGAACCGTGCGATTTTTTTACTCAAAACACTCAATACTCTACCAATGTCTCAACGAAAGTCACATCAAATGTCATTGACTACATCTGGACATGTTCCGAATACTTTGGTGGCCTTGGTCAATTTCTAACATGAAACTGTTATGAAATGCATAATGCCATATTCAACTGAAGAATTCTATGTATCGAAGAGTTCAGGATCACAAATGTAATAAATTCATTGAGTTGAGTAAAATTTGTATTTATTGCACATTCAGCTATAGTTATCATTGGTACTAATTTAGGCTAATCGAATTCGTTTCTCTAAGGCTTTCGAAATCTGCGAGTCAGGAGTGAGAAGTTGTTTAGTTCTTGTTTTCTTGGTTTGGGTACGAAGTTTCCTTTTAGCAGCAACTTTTTTCCGCTCTGTGGCTGCTTCGGTTTCCAATAGATTGAGCCTTCCTCGAGTGGATTTGATTCGTTGAGTTTCCAAAGACAGCTCGTCTTTGAGTTCACGCATCTGTTTCTCTCGCTCAGCACGGGCAATCTGATCATTTTCACGATCTTCAGCAGCCTTCTGATCATCCTTCTCACGTTGTTCCATCTCCTTGATAATCTCAAAGTCAGACATTACGCCATACGACAGTTTCAACCCCTTTCTTGAACGAGTGGTCTTGCTTACAACCTGTGGTACCCGCAATATGTCCGAAGATGCACGAGGGATGGCTAGCGATGTATCAATTACAATCGGTTCAATTATGCTTAGTTGTTGTTTCATAATAAGAATGTTGACCAGTTTTGATGGATCGTTCACCTTGAGATGAATTCGAAGTTTATCAACAGATTCCCGGACTTTTGATACTAGTTTTCTGGTTTGCTGGGATACAGATTCACTTGTTTGCACAGTTGACGGTAAATTTTCCCAGTCGTAGTCGAGTTCAGCGGAATTGTTCGGAAAGTATTGCTGTGGCTCATTTGATTCAGACATTAGCTGAGAACTGTATGATGACGATGGTTCTTCTACAGGATGGCCGCCAAATTCATTCCCATCGATCCCCATAGTTTCGCAATGAGTTTTTTTCGGAATGCAATCAGGTTCCTCAAATTCTGATATATCCATACTAGAAAAACTGCATGTCGGGTGCGGATTATTGTTCACCTTGACAGGCTGACCATCTTCGGATGGTGGAGATGAAAATTGCAGTGTATCCGGACTGTCCAACGTTGATTTGGGAGTAGATGAGAGCGACGTATGGACTAGACGAGATTTGTCCATGTTTGAGTAATTGAAAGGTTGAAGTCCAGTTGAGCGCCACCCGTTGACGATGGTTTCTTTTCGAATAACCGCATCATTTGTCTCCTTGAGCAACTTCACAAACTCAACTTCGTTGAAAATTTTCTCAGTATTGTTTGATTTCCACTTTTGGTACAGCTCGGTGTATTTTGCCTTGAGAGGTCCAAATACAGCAACGTCAAGGATCTGTAAAATATGTGTCGAATTGGGATATAATACCAGAAGCTTCACTTCATTCTCGTTGCACCACTTATACAGCTTCAACGAGTGGTGGCCAGAGTATCCATCGACAACCAGTACAATTGGACGTGGAATATCTAATTCGATCCAACGAGGATTCAAGTGCTGCGTTATGAAGTGATAAAAAGCATCTCCTTACATCCACCCGGAATCAGTCTGGTTAAAGCCAAAATTGGCACCAACAGCTCCGGACACTGTAGCTGCAGCAACAAGGTCACCAAAGGATTCCTTAAAAGTGATTAATGGAGGAATAAAATACCCGTCTGCAGCTACGGCGTACGTACACGTTATGTTCTCCTTGGGCTTTCCTCTCTCGACATTATAAACCACCTTTGCCCCTTTTTTTGCATAAACTTTCCTGGGTATCGGATTCATAACGAAGTTTGATTCGTTCGCGTTCCACCAGCATTCCGGTCGGTTAAGGAGATCCAATTGTCCCTCGTTCTCAAATAGGCTGTAAACGAGCTCAAAATACTCAGTTTGTTACTTAATGTCGATTTTGGGACCCATATTTCTTGTGAGCTGCGTATGCTGACAAGGAACCATTTTTCACTTGTTCTACGGCATTTTTCAGCGCCTTCGACGAATATTTTACGGGTTTCATTATGCTGACCTTAGTGGAAAAGAAAACTGTGAATTGAGAATCGAGCACATCGCACAAACCTACCATTTAAGTGAAAGAGCACTCAGAACACCAATTAGGCCGAGTCAGAAGATAGATTGAGACTTTTTCGATTAATAACGGTGCTTCCGGACAATTTTTTTTACAGCTTTTCGCAAACCTCCGTCCAAAACATTGAGACTACTATGATTGAAATATCAACAATGCGTAGTGCCTCTAGCGCTGATATGTGGAAGCTTGCTAGTTCAAACCACGATCAGCAGTAGTTCGAAGTAGGATCAAATACTACAGTCACATTTTTGCTTAACTTTTCAATTTTGGTTAACTTTTCAATGAAATAAGGTTACAGGAATGGAAGAATATTTATGCCAACACATTTTAAACCTGGTTTTGCTTATATATGAGTGCTTTGGGTACTCTAAATTAAGGTCGGAAAACCATGTCGTATATCAACAATCAAGACCAAATTCAAAGCTTTTAATTGTAAGTAATTGAGCATAAGGCTGTAATTTTTATTTCGTAAACAAATTGGGATACTTAGACATACATATAATGCATATTATGCAAGCATTCTAATCTGAAATAACGCAACTTAATATTATTATTTTGGATTTTTCAAAATAGTTCGAACCAGGATCAATTTTTGTATGGTTCGAACCAGAATCAAAAACCCTACCTTTATGTTTTTCAAATAACTATAGATCAGCATCAAGTATGAAGTGTTTCTTTGGGCCAAGATATCACGGACCGAGACGTAGGGTTGTATTCCTCGGGCCCTGAGTGTATTCAAGAGTGACGGAATTCAGCACACATCCAAACTACGTGTTCGATGTCATGTATCCGCGGTCCACAAACGCAATGATCACTAGTCGAATTATATTGTCTTGTATTGAGGAAAAAAGTCTCAGAAATCAATTGGTAAATGTCTGATCTACGTAAAATGTCATCAACCTGTCGCCAGCACCGGTCAACACATCAAAATCTATACCCTATTGGCATCGTTACAACTCAATTGTTACTCGAAATGCTTTCCTTTTTGGTAGTAATGCGTAACAACTTTCAAATAGACAAGTATAAGGCAATCGAGTCGGTAATCCGTCAGCATGAAAAGAAAAAAATGTTTTCAGAGTACTACTCTAGCCAAGTCTAACAAGAAACTGATGACGCTGCACATAGAAAGCTGATTTGCGCAATAATAAAGCTATAATGTTATATGCCGCGAGATAAATAATTTATGATTACAATTTTGACGAACAGATAAACGACCAGACATCCAATAAATAGATGATAGCCGCCCCGAGTAAAATATCCGTTGACGTTACTTATTCGTGTAAATGTGCTCAACAAAAGTAAAAAGACTAAAAACAATGGTTGCAAGTAGTTAGTTTCTTACGTGCTAGTAATAATTTCTAGTGTATATCGGACAGTTTTTAATTTGTTCTATTTTCTATTGACATTGTTATGCTAGTGGTTTCGCAATGTAGATTATACAGACGCATCATGCGATTTATGAGACCATTTTTTGTATAGTTTGTTGTGCACTGTTTTTCAGAAAAAAGTTTCCTTGTTCTAAGATGCCGTTTTGATAGTAATGCAAGTATTGGAGGATAGCATTGCAAATTCGCGGCGCTTTTTGAGTATTTGCAGATTAATAAACATGCAACGTGCTTCATACGATGGTAGAGTAAATGCAGTTTTATTCAGGTTGCGGAGCGCGTATAAAAGGAGTAGTTTTTGCACTGATTCTACGCGTTCTTCTTGTATTACTTTCGCTTGTCCCACCAGAAGAGTGATTCGGGGTTGAACAACCCTATTATTATAGTAACCATAAGTTCTGATACTATTTTTGCTGAAAAATTACCTAAACTGTGCCACATACATTCTCATCATCAGTATCATCAAAACTCCATTCATTGAAGTTTATTATTGACGTCTTTCAGCCCCTAGTTTTACTATTCCTCAAACAATTTTTCCACCCACTTTGGCGTTTGCAGTCTGATTGGGCCATGACAAACCGTGGTTCTATGTGAAAAATTTTTCGAGTCTCTAGGTGCTTTGATGCCATGATATAATTACTTTTCAATCAGCACGCTTGCTGTAATCAGTTCCTAATTTAGAACCTGGCCACTTGAACACTAGAGCCTGTCTTACTAGATCAATTACGAAACATTGAGCTGAACGTCAAGAAAGTCGATTTTCATCAAAACCGCAAGAACGGTGCAATACTAATCAAGTAATCGCACTTGATAACGTAAGTGTACGTGTATACAGATAACTTGGGTTTGCCTCGACGCAATCGCCATCTCCAATGCCGCATCGTCAATGCGGTTTCTTTCACTAAATCGCGGACACGGACTGCTTAGTGCCATAGATATCGACAGATAACTCTTATCATGGACATTTATCATATCGCAGTAAAATCGATTCCGCGAGGTTATTCGATTTTCTCTACGCCAGTTTAGTCATACGTTACAAGGCAACGAAGAACCACCTCTACTATGAAGCTCGATTCTCGACCGACGACAACAGCAATAATTCTGCTGGTGCTGACCCTAAGGACGGGATTCTCCCTCGGTCAGCAAAGTGTTTTTACCGGAAGTCAGCAGGAAGTGAATATAAAGGTATGACGGAAAACCCCCATTTAAATCTGAATTACCATATTTTTATGGTATCTTTGACTCATGTCTATCATCCAGTCATTTCTGTCAGACATTTGTGATAACAACTCGTCTCTGATGAATGCCATGGTGAAATCACTCGGCACAGAGTATATCGACCGCAACTTGCACCATCTTTGTACGGAAGGAACAAACGGTCTACTGATTTGGATTCCTGCGGAGAATTCAGTCAACATACCAGATCTGAACAGTAAATTACCCTACATTGGCCGAGCAGCGGCATCAGAGGACTTTTCCGGTTATTGCACCTATCATCCATCCAATGGCACTTGCAGTAATGAACACGGAGATTTGGTAAATTCCTGAAATTCCAATGATTAGATATGGCGGTTATTTTTTAACGTTGTGAAATTTAGAGCACACCTCTGATGATTCTTGGCGAAAAGTACCCGGAACGATATGAGCTGCGCGACACTACTTACAAAAAATGGACTAATTCAACGCTGTTGGGATCACCAGTCCTTGCGTATGCCACACTGAAAAACCGGGAGATCTCGTATAAATATGTTGATCAGGATATTTCATACCTAGCGGACACGCGCATTGAGCATCGGCTACCTGCAACAGTTATTCCAGGGCTACCTCTGGCTATTTACCGAGGCAAAGTCCAGGCTTACCAAGCCATCACCGGTGAGACGTACTACAACCGGGTATTCAAGGTAGGTAACACAGAGAACAACGTAAGACGCAAAACGTGCTGCAAAAAGTCGTAGATATCGCATTGTTTATGATGCTGGTTATCAATCCCGTGATAATAGTCCCGGAACAACTAATCAGCCCTTAGCTGATAAAAAACGTGGGCATAATTGGAAAATTCCGTGAAGTCATCCCAAAATTCGTGGGTGTGTACCAAAGTCAAGCAAGCGTGTCTTAACAATGACACAAATACAACAGCAGCAACTTGTATACTTTGAAGAAATCAAGTTTTTGTTCACTTAAAAAAATCGTAACGTTTTTTGTAATCTTTGTTAAGAATGGGAATAATATTTTATTGCGGACTAAAGCAAGGATTGCAGCTTTTTCAGATAAGAAGAAATATTTGTTTGATTTGAAATTCGAACAAAAAATGACTAATAGTTACAATAATTTTGCAAATCACGTAGTTTCATATCTATATTTCATCTCAGCCAAAAGCGTTACTCTATTCTAATCATTTCAGACTATCAATGCAATCCGTTATATGAGTCCCTATACCCTTGTCAATGTAACCGTGATAGGCACCGAGGAAAGAGACTACCGGGAGTTTCGCGCCAAGCTAGTAATAGTTTACTCCGACGAGGAAGGACTCAACTGGTCTCGGGTATTGACATCAATCGAGGGCGCGGTAAGTTTATCGTTTCACACTAGCTAACGTTGTGAATAATCGTCACGATTTTGGATGCAGACCATTGAAACCTCTCTCACGAACACCCGGGTTCAATATGGACTGGTGGTGAACTCGAAGGACGAATCTCAGCTGCCTAGCGGGGCAGTGCCGAGTTCCGAAGCTCCACATACTGATCACCAATATCCAGGACGACCTGTTATGGCAAAGTCGGAAAACATTCACATTCATATTAATGAGGTTGAGCTAGGTAAAGTTTATCCAGGATTTCGGCCGTTCGCCATTGGTGCCGCGATTATTCTTTTCTCGGTGTTGGGAATCGCTTTGATCGATATTACCCGTCGTGTCTGTCGGAATCGTCGGGCGAAACGACTCAACCTGGGCAAGTATAAATATGTCAACGCTAGCTAACAGGTGCAAAAAATTAGGCTTTCTTTACCGTTCCATCCGAATATACCGTTGCAATTAGTTATGATAAAATACTTAATTATTTAATTTAATCTATCTATTAGTGTAATGCCATTTGTTCATTCCAATTTCATTCGTATAGAAAAAATAAATATTAGTACGGCTAACTTGAATCGTTTTCCCTTAAACGGACACTATTTCACTGCTCCTGCTTGCTCAACGGTTGAAATACGCCTTCTTTCACCCAGGAAAGCCCTGATGCTGGAGGAGTGTTGGCCTCAGAGACCCGCCCTTGTTTCATCGACTCTAGAACCGAACCATGAGTCTCTTGTTCATACTTCTCAAACACTATATAATTTCGATCCTGCAGCGGTGCGGGATCATACAGTTGATTCTGACTCTGTCGAACGCATTCGCTCACCTTCTGGAGAAAGTCCGATCGATTCTGATGGTACATTTCGTGGGCTCCGTTATTGGCACTCTGCTCGGCCAGCGACATGAACTCGTCCAAGCTGGCGAATATGTACTGTACAAATTTTAACATCTGCCAGATGTGGTTTTCGCCATTTTTCCACTTAGGAAATGCTTCCGACAGCTCCACGGTACCGTTGTAGGGACAGATAAGTGGATGGTAGGTTTCGCTTTGGAAGGTTATTGTCTGAATTAAAGTGTGGAATGAGAGTTTAATTAGCTTGCTAATGCAATATGCAAGTGAAAGGAAGAACTGTTTGTTTGGGAAGTGTAACGAAAATCGTATCCATTGTAGGAAAAATATTATGGAGTTTACTTAAGCTGCTCTGATTGAAATTGATCATACGAATTTAAATTATTTGGGATTATCAACGTAATCCGCGTCACACTACTAACACGATCGATTTGTGTGTTTCCGACACATTTGAAGATTGTTTCATTTAGAATCCGGGAAAATTGTAGAGCCAGTTGAAGAGCAGCGCACCTAGCTGTCGAATTTGGAATGTTACGACAGCTATTTGTTTGAAAACTATTCACCTTTCAATGCTGAAGGTTGTGCTAAATGGAAGACGAAATAAGAAAGATAATTCTACACACGCACGTTGACGTGGTCACATCATCACAGAAACACTAAAATTCACCAAATCAAGTGTGTATGATGTGTTCAACCGTTTCTAAAAAGGGAGCATGCATAAAGGACGTAGCTTTTTTAGATTTTGTTGACCCCACCCCCCTCCCCCCGCACTCCAACGCTCTAGATAATAACATAGCTTTATAACAACTTTTCGTGCCTGTAAGCAACCCAACAGGACGTTTATACAAAACCTAGTAGCTAAAACATACGAACGTTGTACGACAAGGTTCTGATGAAATACAAAAAATGCTTGCTTATGGTCGACGAAACATACGTGAAAATGGATTTTGGACAGCTTCCTGTAGCGAAATTTTATCTCGTTCCTGCTAATTTCACTACAGCCCGAAGGTAGTTCAGTGGTACTGCGACAACAAGGCAGGTTTCATAACAAAGGCCCAATCGAAAAGTACAGGGCAATAATCAAGAGAAAATACTGGAAAGATTTTGCGGGATGCTGCATGCAGATATAGCGAGAAATTGAAACAGAAAATTAGCCATCGAGGTGGACCAGATGTGCATGCAGTAAATGATGGCGAGCATTCCAAAGACAGTTCGTAATTTCATCCAACGACCGAATAATTTTCTTATATTTTTCCATGAAAGTACAATAAAATACCTTTTTGATCACTTAACATGTTTTCTAAGTCAAATTAACTCCAAGATAGACCTTATTCATTTCTTCTTTCACTCGAAATGAAGCAAGCTTTATATGTAAATATAGAAAAAGCTGTTATTGCATGTTGCGCAAACTTTATACTTTTCAATGTGTATTGTGTACACATTTTGAGTCAATATGCAATGCGTATCACTATTCAGTACAGTATTCCTCAAGGTCGCTTCATATGAACATTGACACAAAAGTTATTATATGGTCAGGATACAAACAAACCGAGCCAAGCTCCATTAAAAAAAGAGTTGTTAGGGTAAACCATGTATTTTGGACAGGCTAAGGAGTCATTCAGATGAAATTACAAATATCTCTATCAAATAAACATAAAAATGGTATCTAAAAGCATGCAAACAATACCACAAGTATCAATAATCAAATGAGCATGACACCCCACAATATTATCAGGAGATGTTTCCAATAGACATAATTTTCGAAAGGTATTTTAAATATATTTTGGACAGGCAAAATATATTGTGGACATTGTCCAAAATATATTTTGGACACCTGAGATATTCTTACATATATTCTGGACATCTATAATTTTTTCTATATTTAAACGCATTTAATGAAATGTTTCTTACCCTTGGAAGTAGGGAACCATTGATATATAACGTGGACAAGATTTGAATCATTCGAGACCAATACCAACCACACCCGCCTCATCAACTGTAATCTACCGCGCACGAGTGCATCCTTATATATATAAACTCTGTAAATGTCGTTTGGATTATTTTTATTTACCAAACGCCTTTTATGTATACTGACCACCAGTTGATGTAGTGTCTACGTGGTACCTATTGAACGATTCATTTTCAATTTAAAAAAACATGCAGCGGCGTATTGAGGGGAGTGATTCAAGGGTCCAAAATACTCACAGAGCCTCAAAATCTGAGTAGTTTTTCTTGGCGTACTCCTTTTTGAGATTATATAACACCAAGGTAACTTCAATCTGATAAAGACGATAAACAATGAGCTGTCAAAATGAACAAAGCGCTTGCCTGGCAATGTGAAATTTGCCGCTCTTTTTTTTTTGTTTCACAGATCAAAATGATGTCCAAAATATATTTCTTCTCATTTTTTTGAATACATTTTAGGCAGTACAAATTTAAGAGTTTTAAATGATTTTCTAAGAGTAGTAAGTACACAAAAATGTGTGTTAACCTAGAAGAAGTGCGGTAAGTCAACTAGTTTGACGATGTTTCTGTTTCATTCAGATTTATAGCTTCTTGAAGTACAGTCGGTTTTCCTCTGTTCCTCTTGATTTTGACTGAAAAATGGAAGTCTTGAGTCAACAAATTTTAAATTGATTTTTTTCTGTAATTTTGAAACATTTTGTCTAGATTACCATACAGCCTTGAAAACGACAGTTCAGATATTGGTTTAGAATACTGGAATGGAGATTATATGCTTTAATTACGCAATAAAAGCTGATAATATACCCAGCCTGTCCAAAATATATGCATGTCCAAAATATATTATCTACCCTACCACCAGTGGATGTGGAACAGTTTATAGAGAGGGGAGAGAGGAGGTTCAAAGTTACAGAGTCCGTTCTGAAAAGCGATTGTTCATGAGTTCGAATTTTTAAAGAATCAGATCGTGCGGCAGGGACTTGGATACTTTTTTACTGTTTACTTAACTCTGGTGCTCTCCAGAGTTAAGCGAACAGTAAAAAAGTATCCAAATTCCGTCATTAATAGCACGGTGACCGTTCCTTTCCGTAACAGTCGTGAGAGATGCAGAGGTAAACTCGTTCTCTGGTAACAACAATTGAGTAACACTTCTTTCTTTCCTTCCCTTAACAACCATAGGGACTTAGCCGGCGCCGTTACCAATCTTTCCAAAGCAGGCTACTGAATTGCACATTGAAGATGGTAAATTAATCCCAAATTAGCCATCTCACAATGCAACTTCTTCGGGCGCTGACGTTTTCCATAAGCCCAGCTACTATTACCTTAAACCAGCGGTTCTCAACCTGGGGTATGCGAATGAAAAATCAGTGATGGCGGACAAAGCATTTTTTTGATAATACTTAACTTGTTGTTCAAACTAGCTTTTGAAATATATGACTGTAGCAATCAAACGAATCATAGTTCAATTTGAAGCCTAAACTAGGCTACTACAACATGATCTACCACTGCTCTCTCCCACTCTGCAAGAACATTCCAAGCCAGGTCTTTTTTACACGAGGGATGCGTTCCAAATTTGTATGGGATCGCGTAAAAAAAGACTTTTTTCAGTTGCGAATATAACGAAGAAAACCGTTTTAAAATGTTTGAAACTCGTTTGAATATGATAGTGGTCAATCTAGAGACCAAAATTCAATATTTGAAATTTTCAATATTTACACCAAAATATGTGAATTTTTTCGAAAATTGATATATGGTACCTAGTGACCTGAAACGGAAAACGTGATTGAAATGAGGTCGATATCTTGTATCGTTTTTAAGTAATTAAGAGAAGCAACTCGCGTAAAAAACTGTGTAAAAAAGACGTTACTGTAGTGTGCTCTAAGCAAGCTTCCACTACGGCCGAAAATAATCTTGCATGGAAAATGAAATGTGTCCTCGGTCTTAATATTCGTTGATTTGTAATCCAGATCGAGAGATTATGATTAACAGAAGTAGTTGGGGGCATGAGTGTTACGGTGCCAGAGGCGAAATTCGTAGACCAGCGGTTTTCAACCGGGGGGGAATTCCCCCCTAGGGGGGAATTTAACCGTTGCAGGGGGGGAATTGCGAGTGGAAAAATTTCACATGTAATGAGCTTTTGTGATTGACGGTGGTGCGACATATTTTTTCATTTTTTTTTTCAAATGTGCTTGTTAACGATAAATCGTCACACACACCTTCACAAGAGATGCTGAATTGTATGCCCGTGTTTTGGTGTTCTCCTGCTCCTGCTTGAAACCTGGTCAAAATTAAAGTTTAAAAAGCCTTATATTTTTTAATTACTACAGCTTTTCTTTCATGGTGCCCATAGGGGGGGAAAAGCTTGTAAAAATTATCAAAAGGGGGTGCATGAACTGAAGAAGGTTGAAAACCACTGTCGTAGACCGTCGTAAGGATAACTAATGCGAAAGCATTTGTCGATGCTTCCATGAATCAAAAACGAAAGTAAGAGGATTGGAGGCGATTAGATACCGCTCTAGTTCTAACCGTATACGATGCCAATTAGGAATTGGGAAATGATACATCATGGTGCTCTCAACTCTCAGTAGCTAAAGCACCGCTACCGCAGTACCGGGGGAAGTATGGTTGTAAAGATGAAACCTAGAGCAGTTGACGGAAGGGTACAGACAAGAGTGGAGCCTGCGGCTTAATTTGACTCAATACGGGAAAACTTAGGGGGTCAGAGCTTATTGAGGTAAGACAGATTAAAAGCTCTTTCTCCAAATTAAGGGTGGTGGTGCATGGCCGTTCTTAGTTAAAGAACGGGACTCAATCAACGCTATCAGTAGTCAGGCGTTAATCGGGCGGACGCGGTCTCGCGCCGGTGTATGCAACTTCACTAGCTCAGCTCAGATCGTTCAAGTAAAGGTGAGTATGGAAAGTTTATGATGTGGTATTATAACGAAAATTCTCTGTAACAGATTGACGTAAAATACACGCTGTGGTTGAAATTTGAATAGGGTAGTTTGGGGTAATTTGGACCCCTGGGGTGAAATGGACAGGTGCTTTATCTTGGAAAGTATTACATTTTTGGGTTCCTTGTACTACTTCATCCTTTCCTTGAACTACTAAACCCTAACTTATATAAAAATTTCCTGGTTTGCTGTGACAGGTGCACCGCAGTGCCAATGGTAAACAAAGGAAACATCAATAGTTGATTTTGCCGTAAGTTTTACGCTTGTGTATTTAAGGTTTTTTGAGATTTTCTTCGTTGTTTTCAGTCCAATGAGCTTTGCAGCCGTGTTTGTCTAGTAAAAGAGTACATTTTAATGAAAGATCGCGATAAGTTTGACCAAAAATAGTGGAAGGAATTGAGTTTTTAGAAAGGCGTCCTGTTTGGGATAAAATGGACAGTTTTTTGGGGTGTTATGGTCAGGCGAGTTTGAAGTAAATTCTTTTGTCGGACTGATGCCGCGAGCATATAAAAACGAACGGATAGACGGCGGTGTACAAACAATGAACTGTAAAAAGTGTTGCAGGCAATCTGGGATGATTTATCTGTACAAAAAGTGTTTTCAATGCCCCGCAGAGTGGCGGGTTTCTGAACAAAAGTTGGAAAAACCTAATTTTTTTTCTAAAATTCTTGAAAATGACGTATAATACCAATTTTTGGGTGCTGAACTCATTTCTGATGTCCGAAAATGTTGTTCCCCTAAAATGCTGTTAAACCTTTCTTGTTATCAGATTTATTTTTTTGTTCAGTTCATGTTCAACATTGGTATACTTGTTCTTTATCGAAAAACTTTATACCCGTATTTTTTTGTTTGGTCCTTAGTGTGATCCATTTTGGATTAAAGTTGCCAAAAATCGGCAATCATTTTTCAAAAAGTTGTAACTTTTGAGCCGTTTGACCGATTAAAAGATTTAATGGAAAATTTAAGGAATTTGATAGGCCTTTCAAGGAAAAATAAGAAATCGTAAGTCAACGTACATTCGTTATATATTTTTCCGTTTTGCGAATTCGGGATTAACGGATTTGGACCGACCTAAAAATTTGAAAAATACGGTTAATTTCATATAGGCTGTTGATTATCCGATCATTCCGAACTGTTTCACGAGACTGTACGGTACACAAGAGTTCTGAAAAATAACATAAATTTCCCCTCAAAACGAAACTCGTTGATCCGAAATCAGATCAAAATTGAGGGAATTAGGTAATCGAAGTAAAGCTCAAAATTGTGATTTCCGAACATAAAAATCATTGAAGCAACATTCAAAGTGCTGCCAAAAATTGGTATATCATCCGATTCTCATGAAATTACATCACACATACACTGACACACACACATACACACACATAGACATACACACACAATCACACACACACATACACACGCACACACACACACACACACGCGCGCGCACGCACACACACACACACATACACACACATACACACACACATACACACACACATACACACACACACACACACAAACGCGCGTGTGCGACACACAATCGCATACTCAGTTCTAGTATGAATAATTGGTGAAGGGAAATTTTTAGCCTACTGTGGAACCACTGTGCAATGCCTAAGAATTGCAGTTATCATTCGGTATGCCTGATACCACCTTCTACTGTGTATTAAGCAACTATTGATACTATAAAACTGACATTTTTTACCCTATCCACATCACCCCAAACACTGTCCATATTACCCCAATAGCTGTGCATTTTCACCCCAAACGATTTTTTTATGTCCGGAAATCATAATTTTTAGTTTCGTTATTTTTTTTTGTTCTTTTGACCTTAATATCAAGGTTTTTTCGAGCAGAAACATAGCAAACAGATCAATATTACTATAGTACATTACGTTTATGGGATAGAAAAAACAGGTTACGAAATAACAGGAGTTTTCCTTAGGGGGTCCAAATTACCCCAAACTACCCTACCAATTAACCTTCCCAGCTGATCTCTCACGGTACGATACTGGCCTAACAAAACCAGTGTCGCAGGTTCGAGTCTCAGCTCGAGAGAAACGTAAGTGTCAGTACAGTAGTAGCATCGCAGGGCTGGCTCCGCAATTGTCTAGTACACTAAGGTCGCTTCTTACGCGTTTTTTTTCACGCGGATTCCGGAATTTACATGGTTTTTTACGCGGCACGTATCCCTCGCGTAAAAAGTGACTTTAGTGTACACTAAACAGTTGGCCGCGAAGTCTGTGTATAATAAACAGACGGGAAATGTAGCACCACTCAGACTCAGAGTAATTACCACCTTCCAGTTGGTCTCGAGGTAAGATGTTGATCTGACAATCCAGTCGTATATTCGTAACTCGGCTGGAAGTGACCGTTAGAGTCGATAAGATTCGCGTAGCCCTAGTTATTTTTGTTCTGTACAGTTTGCTGTGCAAAGTCTGTGTTGAATAAGCAGCGATGGTCACCTGTGTTGAATAAGCAGCGATGGTGTGTGAAATAGGGCACTCTCGCATTTGCTTTGCTTTTTTACCAATTATGTATTCAAAATAATGTTTTTGTCGCTTAGTTCGATTTTGTTGCAAATTTAACCAATATTGCAGCTTGGTGTTCAGGAAATAAATTCGATTTTCTCAGTAGGATTTTAGATAAGGGGTAGCTGAGCTTGTTCATAGAAATCGACTAGACTTGAAAATGAATTTCTCATAAACATTAGAACACCATGCAAAATTTAGAAGTCAATAGAATGTACATAATAAACGACTGCAGTCAAGTGTACATGTAGAAATATACATCAGATTTAAAGTATCAGTATTTGACTAATAGAACATTCATGAAATTTGCCAACCTTTGCCGAATTTTGCTCGCTATGAACACGCTTCAGTTCAAATCGTTTTCATTATTATACCGAACCCCTGCGCAATGTTGGCAGAATAAAATACTAACCGGGACAGCGCCATCGGACGGAAACTTTTCAGACAACGTAATAGTAAATCGAAAAACGCCATCCTTGTATGGTCCACTACGAACAAATATAACACCGAACCACACTGGAACGAAAATAAACACGATGAGTCGAGGAGTGCTTGCAATTATAGAATTGACTCATCCTACAGAAGCTGTTCTCGAAAGACGGAATCACATAAACGCCGCCCAGGTCTTCGTTTTGCAATCGCTTGCTGTCAATAAGAATCTACAATAATTATATGCACTTAAATAAACTTGAATCAACTTACTACTCAGCTAGAATTTTGTACTCTTGTGTTACTGTTCCCAGCAGTTTGTCGTAAGAGTCTAGAGTCATTTCTATTAAGCTTTATTCAGGCCACACCTCATTAGACTCTATTAATTTAACATTGATTACAAGTTATTTGATGTTTTAATCTAATTTGTACTGAGAAACCGTGACAACCCGATATGCTGTGCTGTGGTGTGGGAACTAAAGTATTTAAAGATATTAATAAACAAAAACATTCTGCTTTATAGAGATAAGTGACTTTTCACCTACGCACACTAGTAAACGTGTAAACCCGTGTATAGTTGCTTTTGTTTCCTCCAAACTTCAGCAGCTTCTTCCGATTTCTGATCACGAATGAAAACATTTATTCAGAAACAAGTTCAAAACACATAATGAGTGTTCAACTGAATATTTGTCCAGCTGCTAAAAACATAGCATTGCAAACAAAACAGCTATTTGCAAATATTTTCCTCAACTAGTGGCACAAACACATTCGTACGTAAAAAGGTCTATTCGTGTTCATGGTGTTCATTGAATTCATTTGGACATTTGCATCCACCGATTGCATTATTTTACCAACCAAGGGGCTATCAAGTTTTTTTTGTAATATTATGTGTTGGCAATATGTAGCATGTAAAATCTGTGATATTTTTAGATCCAAAACAAAAATAACATATTCGAAAACCTTATGCTGAACCTTATCAAACTTTTTTCTTCTTCAATGGTTAATTATTACAGTAGATTTATAAATAAACCTGAGTTGAGTGTTCATTTGTTAGACCCCTTGTTGATAGCTATAAATTCATTCTAGTATCAAGGCTGCCAACCTGACTGCACATGAGACAATCAAACTGTAAACGTCAGGAACCGCGAGAGAGCAAAAGTTGTTTTGTCATTGTGTGGTGGATAGTGGATTTTTGTGCTGTCGAAAAACTGAACTATTTAGGAGATTTTGGCACAATTTATCTATTCGCAAGTGCTAGTAAGATCTGCCACCGGAACTAGATTGTATTTTCAAAATGCCGTCGGAAGCAAGCACAACCAAGGTGATTGTGCATCCTCTGGTATTACTTAGCGTTGTAGACCATTTCAACCGGATGGGCAAAATCGGTAACCAAAAACGGGTTGTCGGTGTGCTGCTCGGATGCTGGAAAGCCAAAGGTGTTCTGGACGTGTCGAATAGCTTTGCCGGTATGTAACGAACAGGACAGAATTTAGTTTCGTTTCAAATGTATATTGTTTGGATTTTTCGCAATTTATACATGCCCTACAATATTGGTACCTTTTTAATATGTGCACAAATACTAATTTTTGCTCAGATTTTTTGTTGTGAACACTGAAGTTTTGGTTTATTTTATAGTTCCCTTCGACGAAGACGATAAGGATAAATCTGTCTGGTTTCTGGACCATGACTATTTGGAGAATATGTACGGCATGTTTAAGAAGGTTAACGCTCGGGAAAGGGTAGTCGGGTGGTACCACACGGGGCCAAAACTGTGCCAAAATGATATCGCCATTAATGAGCTGATCCGGCGCTACTGTCCCAACTCGGTTTTGGTCATAATCGATGCAAAACCGAAAGATCTAGGTCTACCGACTGAGGCGTACATTGCCGTTGAGGAAGTGCACGATGATGGTACTCCGACGTCGAAAACGTTCGAACACGTCCCGAGTGAAATTGGTGCAGAGGAGGCAGAGGAGGTCGGTGTTGAGCATTTGCTGCGAGACATCAAGGATACTACGGTCGGTAGCCTATCGCAAAAGATTACTAACCAGTTACTAGGTTTAAAGGGGCTGAATGCTCAGCTCCGAGACATTAAAAATTATTTGCTGAAAGTGGGTAATGGTCAGTTACCAATCAACCATCCGATAGTATATCAACTGCAGGATATATTGAACCTCTTGCCAGACATTACGCAGGATTCATTTACCGATACATTGTACGTCAAGACTAACGATCAGATGCTGGTGGTATACTTGGCTTCTCTAGTTCGATCCATCATAGCGTTGCATAATTTAATAAACAATAAGCTCACGAATCGTGACGCCGAGGAAGGCAAGAAGGGTGATGAATCAAAGGATAAAAAGGACAGCAAAGAAAAAAACGAGAAAGAAGGTGAAAAGGATAAAAAGAAGGACGAAAAGGATAAGAAAGAAGACAGTAAGGGGGAAAAAGTAAAGGATGAAAAGAAAAAGTAGACTTGTTTAATGCTTCATTCTTTTGAAATGTAATCTTAAAAAAAATAAAAACCGATTTAATTTGATTTTCTTGTTTTATTTTACTTAACCTATGTTTTAGTCGTTTTAGAAAATTGGGTGAATCGGGTAAATGTGATAAACTTTTTTTGTAGATAAATTTGTATAATATGATTTCTTTGGTAGTATTGAAATTAACAAATATTGAACCTCAAAGATTATCGACCAAAATATTTTTCTCAAACGAGCTCAAATTTTATTTTTTCAGGTTTATTTCATGCTCATGTCGTGAATGTTAGACTACAGATAGCGCTTTTGAAGTTTGGAGTTTTTTATGTTCATCTGGTTCAATTTGACAGCATGTGCTTTTATTATTATCAGCGATGCCAGATTGGAAGACATGTCTTCAAATGGAAGACATTTACCCTGCGGTAAAGACATCTTTGTTCGTGAAGACAAATGGAAGACATTCAAAAATATGTGAAGACATTCGAAAATATGTGATATGACCCGCAATTTGGCAGAGGTGGTGACTTTTTTTTTGCCGGACAGTTTACGATTTGCCGGTAACTTTTGCAGTCTTTAGTCGGTCCTAACGAGCCATCTCGGGTTGGAAGACATGTGAAGACATTTTTTATTGGAACGTGAAGACATTTGGAAAAATGACCTGGCATCCCTGTTTATTATGGCTGTTTGACAATTGGACTTGTTTTCATTATTTTCTATATATTTATTCACGCCGTCTGTAGAAAACGCTGAACGCAACTTAAAATACACGTAATTTTAATCCAAGAGCATATCCATTTACTAAAGAAGCATGCCGTTTATGAAAGGAAAGGCGCCGGTTCGCCGGTCAATTCAATATCTCAGCGCTGGCCGTCTGGCATTGAAAGAAAAGATAAAAATCTTTAGCGTCAACTACAATACTTACGGAAGTCATCACGAGGGAGCTAGGTATTGTTTACTAATTTATTTCACATGCATATTTTTTTAATGTTATGCTATTGCAGAGATTTTGTATTTTGGAACATTCCCCAAATACAGTACAAAAACCCAAACGTGCAAGTTGTAACCTTCAAAAATATGACTCCATCTCCTTTCATTCGTTGTTACTTTGGTAAATAAAAATTATGCATAAAAAATCGTTTTACTATCTTGAATCTTTCTAGATAACGGGCAGCAAATGTTAATCGATATTGACAGCAAAAACCGAAATGATATAATGCAACATTTAATTAGGGTAGTTGGAAAGTCGCTGTAAGTACTGAACTGAAGGCTTTTATTCTGAAAACAACATATCAGGCAAAGTTACATAACATTATTAGAATCCTCATTCTCCTGGGCTTCATTTTCACTGTGAGCACTTAGTTTGCAAGCACCACATAGACTTCCATCGCGTGAGCTCGTTTCATCACTTTCGAGCTCGTCCTCTGCTTCTCCTGTGAATAAGAAAACCGCTCTCGGTACCACTTGCTCCTTAATGTAATATCCAATTTCGAAGTCCGTTTCCAGAAGAGTTATGCTCAGAAGCGGTTCGGATTCGAAAAGTTTCTTCGGATCGAAAAAGTTGAAGAAACTATTAGTCGGAACCTCACGTTTTAAGCCACTTTCCTCTGTCATTGTAAGTTTAGTTAAATCCTTCCCGTCCTTCCAATCGATGGTTTGACCTATTGTGTCGAATATTTCATACCCGTTAAAGGTGGCCGGTTTGTCGGTGTTGGGTGCGCACCTCATCATGTATTTTTTCTTCAGTATGCGATCGTTGAAAAATTCGTTCGGTTCAAATTCAAACACCAAATCGAAACCAGGCTGCGGTTCATCGTTTATAACTACCCTAACGTCTACTAAACGCTTAAGTGGTTCCTCGTCCACAGCACGTATCATTGACTGCAGTACAGGGGTCATCCTAAAGACGGTCAGCCAAAATTCAGGAATACCTTTAGACTGATCGGCGGCATCATCGGGTGCGGCAGCAAGCTCCATTTCGGACGGGACATAGGCTCCAGTTACCAGCTGACGCCGCTTTTCGTACAACTCATTATACATAGGCTGGAAGTGTTGTTCCACGGCAAACACTTTCCGGTGATAATCCGCTTCTATCTGTAGTAGCTCCAGTTGGTTCTTTTTCAGTGCTTCCACCTTGACGCGAACATTTGTCGGCAAAGTGGCCATTTTCTTCATTTGTTCAATTCGTATGTCCAGGCTTGAAATTTGCCGCAACAACTGTTCTTCACGATCGTTAAAACTTTTAATTGCAGCCATCTCCATTGACTAGTGCGATAAGAATGATTAAAATGAGGAAAATTTTGGTTCGTCAAACGTTATTACCATGGGTTGCTATGTTTTTCCCGACTCTTTCGGAACATAACATTATAGTCTCAGCATTATAGTATTCTTGATTATACGCTTTAATGCTGCAAGCAAGCACACTTTATAGAAAAATGAAACAATATTATTTTTGTTTAAGTCAATCATCCTTCCTTTCTTCCCATCCACTTATTCAAACGATCACATACATTTTCAGTGAAACACTTTCTGCCGAAGCCAAGCTAGCGGAAAAACAAGACAATCCGGCCAACTTTGGTGTAGGTTGTGCGAAGCCCTGCATATGCACTATCCCCGGTCAGCTGCCCTGCCCCGGCGTAGTTCCGGTACCCAAGCATATGCGCGGTAAGTACAAGTACCAGCAGAAGGATTAAAAAATTGCAATGTATCAGTTTAATGCTTTTATTAAAAACAATAGTGGTTGCTTAGTTCATTAAGTTAAATTTTAAAACACGATCATTAGCTAAAATTGGTAAATGATGACAAAACTACACTTTCTGAGAGAACACACACACATGATGATGAGATAGTTCGGAAGGAATCCCTTGCAGATTTTTGACTTTCTAATACTTCATTATTTTACAGACCTCATTTAAAACGACTAGATTTATAGGGGCCACTTCTTCCACCACGGTTTAAGTTTCGTTTGAGTTTGGAGTCCGTTCGTTGCTGTTGTAGCTGCGGGTTTTTGTTGTACTGATATTTTTCAATAATCGGCTTCTCTCCAGTGATGCTCTTGTTTATTACCAGATCATCTGACCTGCTCTCCATTAACTTGAGTTTCGCTTCGAGTGCTTGAATTTTGGTCTGCTGGCTAGCCAGCCCGCCGCTGCTGGTTTTTGAGCCCCCAGCTAATGCTGGAATTTGTATTTTTGGCTTAGTTTTTTCCATATCGTCACGGTTAACGTTTTTCGCCCACCGGACAACCATGTGCTTGTCTCCCACCAATTTCCCGTTAAGGAACCCTAATGCTGATTCCGAATCGCGTTGCTGCTTATAAAGGTTACAATTAGCTTAGATAATCGTCGTGACTTATTTATACTAGTACGTACCTTCTCGTATGTCACGAATGCATACCCGCGTGGATATCCAGCCATTGGCCCGGATCGATGAAATAGCATATCAAACTTTTCGATTTTCCCGCATTTTTGCGCAATTTTCAATAGTTGATACCGATAATTGGATAACAAAAAGAAAGAGGTTAATAACTGATCCAAAGTTAGGATTATTGCAGAGGAAAATTCCTACACTTATGACCAAATAAGCAACTTACTCAGTGACACGGCAATCCAGGTTACCGATCCAAAGTCTTCGATCATCTTGCAGTGGAGCCTGAGAAATGCAATAAATTTTGTCATGTTTATATTTAACAAAAAAGTTATAACTTTGCTCACCTCCGTCATATTGGATTGAATAGTGCTTAGTGTTGCACAAGAGTCATTTGGTTTTTCACGAATTACTTGATAAATTTGGTTGAAGTTCGATTATACAAAATTTCGAAAATTTCTAATCGTATTGATTGTTTTATTTTGCTATTGACACCAGGGCTGCCAGATTTTTTTTAAACTTTCATTAGATGTTCTCTTTATACACCGATCAAAATCTGTTTGCTAAATTAGGAAAGGTTTTTACACGTATCCATGCTTTTTACGCGCCATATGGCGGACGCTATAATGAAAAATTCGTTATATGTTACCTGCCCTTTTGACAACTCTGCTTACGTCAGTTTGATTCTTCATGTATTTCGCCACCTCCCTGACACGTTCGTAGGCCTGTATTTTTGTATCCAGCTTTTTACGCACCATAATGGCGGTCGCTATAATGCGTGTTCGTAATATGCGAACCTCTCTGCTTACGTCAGATTTGCGATTTCTGAGAAATTGGCAACACAAATGTTGCCAGATATATATATATTTTTTTTTTGATAAATTGTATGAAGACTTCAAACTGACGTAAGCAGAGTTGTCGAAAGAATGGGTAATTTATTACGAATTTTGCATTACTGCTATAAACAGCTACATCGATAGATTAGGCAACACTGAACGGGAGTAAAGAGCATGTTAAATGTCTTCCCTTTGCGCCCTTGGTGTTTAGGGCTCGGCATCGAGGGGTTCGTCATAATGGGGGTACTATCAAACTATTCGCGACTACGAAGTAGAAAGAGATTTTTAAGGCTGTTCGCACCTAAGCGAACTCTCATATGCAATTTCCAAAAAGTGTGTGATGACAAAGGCAAAAATATTTCCCTCCTTTTTTTCTCATGCAAAAACCAAATATCAGCACCTTCGAAGTCGCGAATAGGTAATGAGATTCCGGTGTCAGAGAGGTGCCCGAAAAAAAAATAACATCAAAAGAACCTTGAAAGTTGCTTAATAATACCATAATTCAACTACGTTTTTCATTGTAAATACATCAATTTTACATTAAATATCATTGTACAGAACAATAAAAAACATTGTTTTTGTCATTTTTACCATGAAAAAGGGGTGTTGTTATCCCGAAAAAAATAACATTAAAAAAACTCAAAAGTTGCTGTAATTGTACATAGTTATACCAGAATTTAACTATGTTTTTCATTGTAAATACATCAATTTTACATTAATTATCATTGTCCAGGACAATTAAAAACATCGTTTTTGCCATTTTTACCATGAAAAAGGGGGGTCGTTATGTATCTTAACAGCATTTTTTACGGCATTTTTCCCATACATTTAGAAGTCACTGACAATGTTTTTCATGGTAAAATTATTGTCGGTGATAGATTCAACAACAAAAAACGTTGTTAAAACATGGTAATGACAACAATCGTTTGCAAGCTTACAGTAAAAATACCGCGTTTTTTATGGTTACTATAAAAAACATTGTCCGTTTACTGTTCTCACCGCAAAATACATCGTAAATTTTTTTTCGGGATGTATCTTAACAGCATTTTTTCAGGCATTTTTCCCATACATTCAGAAGTCACTGACAATGTTTTTCATGGTAAAAGTATTGTCGATGGTAGATTCAACAACAAAAAACGTTGTTAAAACATGGTAATGGCAACAATCGTTTGCAAGCTAACTGTAAAAATACCGTGTTTTTTATGGTTACAATAAAAAACATTGTCCGTTTACTGTTCTCACCGCAAAATACATCGTAAATTTTTTTTTCGGGTTATATTGCAGTTCTTTTTTGAAATCCGCAGACCATCAAACAAGTTGCGCGCAACAGAGCCATGCGCCCAGTTGTGCGCCTGTCAATATATACCTACATTCCTTTGTGTTGTGTGAACAAAAAAAAAATATATATACATTCCGCTTCTTGCGTAATATTGCCCATGTTAGTTTTTTTTTTTTTTTTTAAATAGTTTATTTGACACGGCACGATACAATTTATGTTTAACTGAGCCAAGTACATTTGTTTTTAAATTCTAAATTAGCAGGGAAAAGAGGGAGGCCTTTTCTTTATTCTCGCGGCCGACTACGAGCTAGTGGGGATTTAAGGTGAGAGGAGGGGAGTTACAATTTTGATTTCAACTATATTGAGTTATACGATTTATTTATTTGTACATGGCTAAGCAGTGATGTTCTATTTGAGCAGTTTGGACTGAGGTGTCTGCGTGAACATGAAGATGCCGAGTCTTCGTTTGGGTGTCTCCAGCTTAGTGTATCATCTTCTTTCAGCGTGTAGCGGGAATGGTAATCTAACAAATAGATAGAAGAGTTTCATATTTTAATACCAGCGTGTTTTATGAACACGTATAGCTGTGTCATGTACTGGAGATCACCGCTTCCCAGAATGTCTCTAACGGGTACGTTCGGTTGTTTTCCTCGGGCCCGAAGGGAATCTATAAGCTCAGACCTAACACCACAGTATTCGGTACACGACCAAACAACATGCTCGATGTCATGGTAGCCATCGCCACAAACGCAGTGATTACTGTCTACAAGCCCTATACGAAAGAGATGCGTGTTTAACGTATAGTGATTGGACATAAGTCTGGACATCACGCGAATGAAGTCCCGACCTACATCCAACCCCTTGAACCATGCTTTCGTCGATACCTTAGGAAAAATGGAATGTAGCCACCGTCCCAGTTCATCTGAGTTCCATGATGATTGCCAACTGTTGAGTGTTCTCTGACGCAAAATGCTATAAAATTCATCAAAAGCAATTGGTCTTTCATAAATATCGCCGTCAATAGCACCCACCTTAGCTAAAGAGTCAGCCTTTTCGTTACCCGGAATCGAGCAATGAGAAGGGACCCACGCTAAGGTAACCCGGTAATTTTTATCTGTTAAAGCACTTAAAAACCGCCGTATTTTCCCCAGGAAATACGGGGTGTGCTTCACAGGCTTCATTGATCGCAGAGCCTCAATGGCACTGAGACTATCTGTGAAGATGAAGTAGTGGTCTATGGGTAGGGTTTCGATGATTCCAAGAGAGTACTGAATAGCAGCAAGTTCTGCGACGTACACGGAAGCAGGAGCATCGAGTTTGTAGGAGGCGGTAAAATTTTCGTGGAAAACACCGAAGCCAGTGGACTCATCTAGATTAGATCCGTCAGTGTAAAAGCTTTTATCATAACTAACATGTTTAAACTTATTGGAAAAAATCTTAGGGATCTCTTGGGGTCGCAATTGATCCGGGATACCAGAAATGTCTTGTTTCATGGTGGTGTCGAAGAATATAGCATTATTAGAAGTAGCTAAAAGTGCGACATTGGAGGAATCGTATGAAGAAGGATTAATATCTTGAGCCATATAGTCAAAATATAAAGTCATAAATCTGGATTGAGATTGAAGGTCGACCAACCTCTCGAAATTTTCAATTACTAATGGGTTCATAACTGTGCATCGAATTAGCAACCGGTAAGAGAGATTCCAAAAACGATGTTTCAACGGAAGAATACCCGCTAGCACTTCAAGACTCATCGTATGGGTCGACTGCATGCAACCCAAGGCAATACGCAAACAACGATATTGTATTCTCTCTAATTTTATAATGTGCGTGTTCGCGGCGGAGCGAAAGCAGAAACAGCCGTACTCAAGAACTGACAATATCGTTGTTTGGTATAACCTTAGAAGGTCTCCTGGGTGAGCACCCCACCAAGTTCCGGTAATCGTACGAAGAAAATTAATCCTCTGTTGGCATTTTTGTGTCAGATACCTAATATGACAAGCCCAGGTGCATTTGGAGTCGAACCAGACCCCGAGATATTTAGCGACTAAAACCTGAGAGATCGTTTTACCCGTTAGTAGGAGCTGCAGCTTAGCTGGGTTATGCTTCCTAGAAAAAACGACCAGCTCAGTTTTCTCCGGAGAGAATTCGATACCCAGCTTAAGAGCCCATTCAGACAAATTGTCTAAGGTATCTTGCAATGGTCCTTGCAGGTCGCTAGCCTTGCCACCAGTAATGGATACAACGCTATCGTCTGCAAGTTGCCTTAGCGTGCATGAATTTGCAAGACATTCATCGATGTCATTGACGTAAAAATTATATAAGACAGGACTTAAACATGAGCCCTGGGGGAGGCCCATGTAACTAATTCGGGAAGTTGTCGAATCGCCATGTGAGAAATACATATGCTTTTCTGACAACAAATTGAGCAAAAAGTTATTCAAATATGGTGAAAGTCCCTGCGAATGAAGTTTCGCGCTTAAGACTTCTACAGAGACAGAGTCAAAAGCCCCCTTAATATCCATGAACGCAGAAGCCATTTGCTCTTTTCGAGCAAAGGCTAGTTGAATTTCAGTAGAAAGCAACGCTAGGCAATCGTTCGTCCCTTTGCCCCGGCGAAAGCCAAATTGAGTATCTGAAAGTAACCCGTTTGTTTCGACCCATTTGTCTAACCGTAAGAGGATCATTTTCTCCATTAATTTCCGGAGGCAAGAGAGCATCGCAATCGGCCTATATGAATTGTGATCAGAGGCAGGTTTCCCGGGTTTCCGAATAGCAATGACTTTTACCTCCCTCCAGTCATGCGGAACAATATTTAGCTCAAGAAACTTGTTGAATAAATTCAACAAGCGTCTTTTTGCAGAGTCGGGTAGGTTCTTCAACAGGTTGAATTTTATTCTATCTAACCCTGGAGCCTTATTGTTGCACGACAGGAGAGCCATTGAAAATTCCAACATCGAAAATGGAGGCTTTTCCGTAGTTACTAATAACGCGTCGCGAAAGGTTTTCTGTTCCGGTACAGAGTCTGGACAGACCTTTTTGGCAAAATCGAGTATCCAGCGATCTGAATACTCCTCGCTTTCATTCGAAACGTCACGGTTCCGCATGCGCCTGGCGGTATCCCAAAGAGTGCTCATCGCTGTTTCCCTGGACAACGCGTTTACGAACCGCCACCAGTACCCGCGTTTTTTCGCCTTTACTAAGCTCTTCATCTGCCTGCCCAGTGCCTCGTACTTTCGAAGCAGGTTGACAGTGCCGTACTCCCGGTAGTCCTTATACGCCGCGGACCTTCGCGCGTACAGCTCAGAGCACTCTTTGTCCCACCATTTGTTGGGAGGGCGCTGTCTAATCGTTACCCCGGGTATCGGTTTCGTCTGAGCTTGAGTCGCGGCGTCGATTATCAAGCCAGCTAAGAACGCGTATTCTTCCTCCGGAGGAAGTTCCTCGTGAGTCTCGATAGATTGCGCTATAATAGACTCATAACACTTCCAATCAATATTACGTGTAAGGTCGTAGGAAATATTGATTGGGTTCGGGGGAGTTGAACCATTAGCAATTGATATAACGATTGGAAGATGATCACTACCGTGGGGATCGTTGATTACTTTCCACCGGCAATCTAGCGCTAGTGATGTCGAGCAGAGGGATAGGTCAAGCACGCTTTCACGTGCTGGAGGATTAGGTACACGTGTCGCTTCCCCAGTATTCAAAACTGTCATATTGAAGTCGTCGATCAAGTTACAGATTAAAGAAGATCGGTTGTCGTCGTACAGCGACCCCCATAGCGAACAGTGAGAATTAAAATCTCCCAATATCAAAAAAGGCGCGGGAAGCAACTCTGCTATATCAGTGAGATGTTTCTGTTCAATCCGCGCGGATGGAGGCATATATAACGAAACAAGGCATAGGTCTTTTCCATCCATATTCGTTTGAATGGCAACGACTTCAATATTCGAGATCGAGGGGAGGTCGATTCGGAAGAAGGAATAGCACTTTTTAATCCCTAAAAGTACCCCTCCACCGTGTGAGTCTCGATCTCGACGAATAATGTTAAAATCGTGGAAATTGAGTTGATCGTTTGAATTGAGAAAGGTTTCACAGAGCGCAAATGCGTCACAATTGTATGTATTTATTAAATGAGAAAATAGATCGAATTTGGGGATGATACTTCTGCAATTCCACTGTAATACAGTGATAAAATTCCTAACCTCTTTCGCCGTATTAGTCATCGAAAGATATGATAGCTGAAATGAGGGGCCAAGTTGCTGCTAGTTGCATCAAAAAGGTTTTCACTGTAGGAAGAAGGGCAAGAAGAATATTTTGTAGGGGATCTGGTATGTTGAATGTTTTAAATATCCAGTCCACAATATCAGAAAATTTTATGAACCCTGTTTCTATTTTATCTTCTGATCGAGAAATGGGTGCCCGAGGGGTTTTTGGTGCCCCAGGAAGCGGTGGGTACTCCTGGTTTGATTTAAAATTAAAACCGGGAGGTACTTGCTTCGGTTTTTCTTCACCGCTTCCTTTTTGTGTTGGCTTATTGGTCATTCCGCTAGGGGTTATCTTGCGACCTTTGCGAGAAAGATTAGGAGAGTTGATCATTCTCCTCTTCCTAGATCCTTCTGGCATGGCATAAGAACACCCTTCGACGGGATCGTCAGATGTACCCTCATCGGTTGGCAAAAAGGAAAAGATGTTTTCTGTCGAGGGTGGCTCAGCACTCTTCAGCATTTCTGCGAAAGAGCGCTTTGATCGTTCCTTGAGGGAACGCTTTATTTTTTCCTCGCGCTGTTTGTACGCGGGACACGCCGAAAGGTCATGCCGAGTTCCCTCGCAGTAAAGACACTTTTCAGTATCCTCACTGCAAGCGGTCTCAGCATGATTGCCTCCGCACTTGCTGCAGCGTGCCTTGTTGCAGCAGTAGGTGGCTGTATGACCTAACTGCTTGCAGTTTTGGCAATGCATGACCCGCGGTACGAACAGGCGTACAGGCAGACGAACCCTGTCCAAAGAGATGTAGTTCGGCAGTGCGGATCCGGCGAATGTTACACGGAAAGAATCCGAAGGGAAGAATTTCTTCTTCCCTTCTTCGATGGATACTGAATGCAATTGCTTGACATCCAGTATCTTTACATCTTGAATCAGGGGGTTTTTGAAGCAGCCAACCCCGTGACGCAAAATGTCATCGACCGTGAGGCTTCCTTCGGTAACCACACCGTCGATCTCCACGTCCTTGGCAGGGATGTACACGCGGTACTCTCTCGTGAAGAGCTCGTAGCTAGCAATTGCGTTTGCTTGCTTCAAGCTACTCACAACAACTCGCAGTTTGTTCGGTTTAACCTTTGTAATTTCGGTTACGTCCGAAAACTGTTTTGCCAGGTCCTTGCCGATTTGAATTATATTTAGAGGCTTCTTTATGGGCCTGAAGTAAACTACGAACGGACCTTTCGAAGCATCTGGGTAAGCTTTCACCCGTGTTGCCGGTACCCTTGGTACGGGGCTAGGTAGCGGGGAAGGTAGAGGGGAATTGATGGGGGAGATCTCAATCTCTTCCCCAGTTGTTTACACATCCAGGAATAGTTGCACCTGCATGTCGTCCATTTTGCGGGAGCGTTACGCTCTACCGCACACAAACGATAAATATTCGAATGTGGGGGGGGGGGTCAAAAAGTTGCTATTAAATTTTAAAAACTATTTTTCAAACTACAATGGATCAAAATTAAAAAAAAGGCAGTAATACTAATACTAATAACAATAGTAATAATAATAATAATAATAATAATAATAATAATAATAATAATAATAATAATAGTAATAATAATAATAATAATAATAATAGTAATAATAATTATAATAATAACAATAATAATACTATTAATAATAATGATAAAAATTCTAAAGTGAATACTTCACCGAACGTCTAAGTCAGTAACAGCGGTGCGGGAGAATTATTCTTGCTGATATATCAGCTGCGTATCGGATCACTGGCGGGGTAGCCTGCCCCTACCAGTGTGCAGAAGATGTTTCTGCCGATAAACTACCGGCTATTGTTATCGCGCAGCACAAGAAATAATCGACAAAAAAACACCCGTACGATAACTCGTGTATTGTTATTTTGCAAACTCAAACGGAGATGAACAATTTGCGTCTAATCGAGACGAAAGCAAAACAACGAATGTGCCCATGTTAGTTGTTTTTGAACTTTTATGATAAAAATGTTTGGGTTTGTAAGACATATTTATTATGTTGATAGCAATCGTGTAGTGCAGTAATGAATAGGTTTTAACAGACCTTTTTTTTTGTTCATCTATGACAGATCTACTTGTCTAATAGTTAATTAAATGCGATCAAAATATTTGAATGTTCGATCAATTATATCAATTATACAACTCAATGACAGAAGAATAGATCATCAATATGCTGAAATTTCTTGAATCACTATAGCACCCGCCGTTATGGTGCGTAAAAAACTGGATAGAGCTTTCCGACAGCTCAGTCACGCACATTAAATTCGGTTTGTTTGCCTCTTAATTCGCTCTTGCTTTACTGTACCGCGGTTGAACAAATCGAAAAAAATATTCTATTTTGAATTACTCGCTACTGGAAATTAAAAACTCATTTTGTAAGATACTATCCGTAAATAAATCACACAATTCGCACAGGACTAAATTAACTTCCAAGCCAGTAAAAGAAAATAAAAGTTTCGCATTCACTGCAGGCTTTTTGACAGCAATTGGGTTGTTTAGCTTTTCACGGCTTTTGGAATTTTATATATCAGCTAAAAGAGTGTAATTTTCTGAGCGAAACGTGGTTTTTTAAAATTCTATATCATTGTCTTTCGATTTGAATAAAAATCGTTCTAAAATCGCTACAATGACAATTGGTATATGGGTGAACTGTCATTGTAGCGATTTCGAGCAGATATCGAGCAGTTTTAATTCGCGATTCCAAAATTGAAAGACAGCGATAGAAAATTTTTAAAAATCACATTTTGCTTAGAAAATGCAGTTTACTTCGATGATAATAAAAAACTGCTATTTAGGAATATTTCAATACAAAGCTTTATGTGGCTTTATTTAACAATTTTTCAAGGAGTATCTAAAAACGGTACAAAATGGCAAAAAGACGGGACGGTTAAAAATAGTCGAAAAACGGGTTTGTCCCGTTCAAAACGGTACGCCTGGTCAGCCTATTAAAAGATTTTTTTAAGTCTCGAGTAGAGCTGAAATGAAGAAAGTGAATTCTGTTCATTATATGTTGAGCAGTATGGGACTAACTAGGGATACCCATATGTACCAAGAAATAATCGCTAGTGTTATGTATGTGTAAACACGTTAAACCCACGTACATAGGATTGGCGTTTTTTTTTCTGGTACACGTTTTCTTTTTCTCGGCTTCCTCGAGTCCCAAAGAAAATCCCATAAGGAACTGTCAAAAAGTTATTTACAAAATCAATGCAGCATTTTTCAAGCAGGAACGAGTCAAATGCAGGACTACGCAGGTACACTGCCCTCAAAAACAACTCAAACAGTGATTTTATTCAGAGTGTGGTACCATTCGAGTAGTTCATTTTGTACCAACTTTTTTGGAAGATTCCTTCCTGAGTATTACGTATGTCTTATGTATGTGTTAACACCGTGAGCGTTTGTTTTATTTCTTTCTAATGAACGAAAGAAGATGTTTATAAAATATAGATCAACCAATCGACCGGAATCGCCATCTATCTCGAGAAGGTCCCACTATTTCGTTATATATTTTGAAGCACTCGAATGGTCCCTGCCCTAACAAAACTCCTGTTGTAGTTTATGAAAGTAGTGTACTTGTGAGTAACACCCCTGTGGCGTACTGTTCCGTTGACGATGGAGTCGTGTTCGGGTTTTATACGTTTTATAGCACATGAACACTCGGAAAAGTTCACTTTCGGTATGGTTTTCGGAACTGTCAATGTGCCGCTGGTAGAGAAAGGAAAGTCGAAGTGCATCGCTTTATTAACATCAGTACTCTACCATTTTTTCTGAAACGTGTGTTTTTATGTATAAAAAAGATCTGCTTAAACCGCAAATTTATCGGTAATATCTGGCTCAACAGATCCTACAACAGTTACAATAGCTGCTTTACTCAAAGCTATGAGAACTCGCTTGAAATTTCAGTAAAAATTTTGCCCCTGGCGCGACGTCTTGACATCTTGCGTGAATTTAGTGCATAACAGATCGTTTGGTTGAGGTTAGAAGCAGCGCGAGGAGCATTCATCCGCATTTTGTTGTGCGTAGAAAATTCGCTGTCAAAAGTTGGAAAACGCCATCGACGTCTGTTACGTGCGGAGCGCAAAGGAATTTTGTGTGCATCTTCGACGAAAGTCCAGTTACAACACGAAAGAGCTAATAATTGCAACCAATTGCGTATATTAGGACGCAATGGCATCGCCATCGGATCAAGCCGAAGTATTGCGTGGTCGCGATCTGGCCCGCATATTTCAGTTGTGGGAGGAACGGCACAGCATTCCCGGCTACGACCCGGAACCGATTGTCACGAGGTAATGATGTAGTACGGTTTGCTTGCAGAACAAACGAGAATTGAAAGATACGTTTATAAGCGTAAGAAAGGTGCGGAATTTTCAGCACGCAGCAATAGAATTATTCCAGACCTAAGTTTTAGCCATACTTTGAACATCGACAGTTAAATAATTTGAACATTTTTTATTTTATTTGAGGTTACTATGAGCAATAAAATACATAATTATATTAAGTCCTGAAAAAATTGTGTAATTGACATACCTACTGTATTAAAAATAATACAAATGTGTATTTTTACAGATTGGCGGAAATTTTCGAGGAAGAAACCGAAGTGTACATGCGCAAAGATCCGGATCCTTTCGATGAACGACATCCCTCCCGAACGGACCCAAACAGTGAGCTGGGTCGCATGCTAAAAACCTTATTCCGCAAAGATCACTTCATGACCCGACTGGTAAACGATTATCTCCGAGATAACTTTTTCACTCGACAAAATGTTCAACAGTGCTCACAACCTCTGAACATAGCGGCATGTCGGCTGATATTGGTCATTATGCCGGGACTGGAAACTTCGGCAGTCTTTCAGGCTGAGTTCGATCACTTGATTACGAGGTTGTATGGCTGGGCTGAATCAAGCCCGGAACCGTTGCAAAGCTACGCCACGGGCCTTTTGGGAGCAGCGATGGAGGTACAGGAAATTGCCGTTAGTTTTCGTGAACAAAACATTCGCCTATTACCAATAATGTTGAGGAGGTTGCATGTGTTGCAACTAGCGCATAGGAACCGTGATCGTCTATTGGAGGCAGGTGAAGGAACAAGTAGCACTGCTTTCCAGAGGATGTTCCAAGGGGAAGCAGCTGTTATTAGTGCGAAATCTACAGCTGGTGATTCCATGATAGTGGATAGAGCTGACGATCACATATCTCGTCCTTTTGCTCATTTAGGACCTTCAGAAGTGGACGGTGAATTTGTAGTCACAAACGGTCCCAACCCGATGTCAAATTTGAATGCTTTATTTCAAAACGAAAATAGTCAAAACACACAAGATAATGGTCAGAGCAAATCGACACATAGAAATATGATTCCCATTTATCCGGCAACAATTGCGACCAGCCAAATGTTGATCTTACGATACTTGACACCGATGGGAGAATATCAAGAGTTTTTGCCGCACGTTTTCGAGCATAATGCTATGAGTTTGATCTTCCGGTACATAGAGAATTTGGACGCAAAAGACACATGTCTAGCTTTCGAGGCACTAAAGTATTTGGCTTCGTTGCTATGTCATAAAAAGTTTTCACTAGAATTTATCGCCAATGGCGGCCTGGAACGGTTGCTGAAAGTTCCTCGGCCCAGTTTAGCTGCCACTGGCGTATCGATTGCCTTTTACTATCTGGCCTATTGTGAGGATGCTATGGAACGGATTTGTCTGATGCCGCAGAAAATTATCACTGAGCTGGTTTCATATGCCTTGTGGCTGTTGGGATGCTCTCATGATTCTGGTCGATGTCACGCCACCATGTTTTTTGGTCTCAGCTGTCAGTTTAAAACAATGATGGACGAGTTCGACAAGCAGGATGGTCTTCGGAAGCTGTACAATGTGATTGCCGTTTTGCCGATTCTTCTGCCAGCGGATGACTATAATTTGAATGATGACGAAGAGTGTGCGGCTCGGCAAGTCGTTCGTCACGTGTGTGTTGCGTTGAAAAAATACTTCGAAAATCATCTGTACTACAAGTACAGTCAGGTGACTCGACAGCAATGTCCTACTGGAACTCTGGCACAACCAGTTTTTAAATCGGTTAAAAATTCACCAGAAGTTATTAGTGAACAAATCAAGACACTTCAAGAGCTACTCCCGATGAAAGCTCCCTGGACACCGGTTGATGAGTTTTTGACTCTGGGTGGTGTGAATCTGTTGCTGCGCATTATCGCTTTAGCCTACGAATGGAATTACAGTGGACGGTGAGTTTAGTGCTTTTGACTTGATTTTTTGTGTTGGTTTTCTAATGCTTAACATTTTTGAAGTATCGGTTTCGAAATTGACACATTTTGATTAAAACGTGAATGAGTTCCTTTATTTTATCATCGAAATATTCTAATGAAGCTTTAGTTCTTGCAGTGCCGAGACGGTGCGCGCCGCGTTGGACGTGCTGAATGTGAGCTGCGTGATTCCACGAGTCCATGCTGTGTTCTGTGAGCGAATAGAGTTTCCTGACGAAGGATCGGCTGCTGGAATCAACATCGTGCTAGGAGCAGCGGAAGGTGAAATTGTAGCTGATGCTGAAGTTCAAAAATCCGCCCTGGCGGTGCTGGTAAATACGGTCTGTGCTCCGATTCATCGGCCCAGTGGTTCACTGGCTAGGTTTGGCTCTGCGAAGAAAAGGATGCCGAATAAAAATTCAGAAGAACTTTTGCAAAAAGTGTGGGAAAGTGTGCGTTCCAACAATGGAATCATAGTTCTACTGTCATTGATGTGTGTGAAAACGCCGATAACCGATGCAGATTGTATACGGGGAATGGCATGTCGAGCGCTGGCTGGTCTGGCGAGATCAGAGACAGTGCAGCAAATTATCGGAAAACTACCACTGTTTGTAAATGGGCAACTGCAAAGTAATTTTGGCTATGTTTTCTTGAAATTATTCTATAAAAATATTTCATTTTTGTTTCACAGGTCTAATGCGCGATCCTATTCTACAGGAAAAACGTGCGGAACACGTGCAATTCCAGAAGTATGCCTTGGAGCTGATGGAACGTGTTTCCGGTAAAGCTAAAACGTTCAACAATCAGCTTGACACTTCGCTAGCGGATATTCACAAGGCGAATGTGGTAGCCCAGACCAAAATACAATTCAATGAGCAACAACTATTTCAGTTAATCTATCAACATCTTGTGGCACGAGGCTTAACAGAAACTGCCGCTTCACTAGTGAAAGAAGCTAACATTACAATACCCACCACACTGCAGCAGCAGAATGCGCAGGTGACAAACATTGGTCGAAACTTACATCACTCGCCATTCACTTTCCGGTCACCTAACGCAAGTATGATACAACGGGCACGGATACGTAGTAAAACAACGGAAGCCGTTTTCAATCACTCAACTGCTCAGGCAAATTTACAAGCTGCACTAGCAGCGGCTAGTTCCGAAGGAAACGGCTTGAACAATGCTAATGGAGATCCTCACCAGGCGCGTCAAACTGATTTGTTGGGCAGTGCTGGCACTGCGGCGGTGACAGCCCTGGAACCAAACCCCATGGAACCGTTTACACCGATAAAATTGATTAAAAAGACAAACATAGCTAGCGTCAGTGCTGGAGGGCCCGTCGGAGGTAGCTCTTCCCACGGTAACAGCAACAATCTAAACACTCCTTTTTCCTCATTGTCTAGTAATAGTCAGCAGCGATCGCTGCAGAAGCAAATATCGGCCACCATCGATACCGCGTCGTTTCTCGTTCCCGCTTCGACGTCTTCCAAAACAACTGCACAGGATCCAGTTGGCTGTACGGTAACGCTGGACACTATCATTACCGAGTACCTCACCAATCAACACGCGTTGTGCAAGCACCCGATGTCAACCTGTCCGCAGTTCGATCTGTTCGTCCCACACAAGTGCCCAGATCCCCGACCGAATCGGGCCTCTGGAATGAGCATGAACTTTGCGGCACGGTTCTTCAAAAGACATGCTGGCTTTTCGTCTCGGCGGTTTGACCGGAGATTGGTCCATTCAAATTTCTCCGCCTCACGAGTGCTGCGGCCGCAGGATTCGGACTTCTTCTTTACGTGTTGTGATTTTACGGTAAGTGTTGTTAGTTTAGTTGGTTGTAAAAAACAATCACTTTTGGTTTGTTGTTTTTGCAGCCATGCGCCACGAAGCTAATCACGGGTTCGCACAGTGGAGAAGTGAAAATCTTTAATCTGAGCGATAGCAACGAGGAATTCAGCTATTCGTGCCACGAATCCTATCTGAATTCTATCAAGTGCAGTAAGGACGGTCGGCTACTGTTGACATCTTGTGCCTGGCGCTCGCCGATGTCCGTGTTGTGGAACATCGAAAACAATCGCTTCTCGCACAAGCTGCAATGGGACGAGGAAGAGTACTTGGAGTTCCCCAATATCATGCAGGACAAAGTGCTAGCAACGACAGGAGAGGTAACAAAGGTTGTTAAAGATGTTTGTTCTACTTGAATTTTTATTTTCTCTCTCCTAGGTGGCGACAATTTATGATATTAACACGGGGCAAAAGATTCTATCACTGGTGCCGAATATCTATAATCAGTATTCGAAGAATCGTGCCACATTCTGTCCGACGGACGAACTTATCTTGTCTGATGGTGTACTGTGGGATGTCTCGTCCGGTAAGGAGATTCATAAGTTCGATAAGCTGAACCAAACCATATCTGGGGTTTTCCATCCCAATGGGTTGGAAATCGTTTCCAACACCGAGGTGTGGGACCTGCGTACATTCCACCTTCTGCGAACGGTTCCAGCGTTGGATCAGTGCTACGTCAAATTTTCTCCTCAGAATGTGATATATGGTATCTGTCCGGAACTGGAGACGGAACCGAACTCGGACAATGTGTTTTTCGAATCCAGCTTCAAGGTACTAGACGGATACGATTATTCGAGCATTTCGACGGTAGATGTTAAGCGAAACATATACGATTTGGCTATCAATCTCTACGGTAGCCAGATTGCGATTGTCGAAAACCAGGGCGGTTACAACTCGGTACAGGAATCAGTGGTACGGATCTACAGTGTGGGCCGCAAAAAGAATACCGAAGACGATGCCGAAGAGGAGGAAGAGGAGATGGAAAACTCCGAGGACAATTCCATGTCGGAGACGGAGTCAGTCGGTAAGTAGCTTCTTCATCATCGTCCATGAGTGAATGTGATATCGGAAGAGTGAATGCGAGACAAAATGTAGTAGTGTGAGAGCGCCTGAAAACAGCTTGTGTTGGAATCGGTCAATTTGTTTCTGTTTGGTAGGTTTGTCAATACCCCCTTATTGGATACGCTCTTGTTTCGTTTCCAAAACTCAAATCCCTCAAATGTTCGATAAACTAAATCAGCAAATTTTGCTAGATGCGTACCGTTTTACGCAAGTTTGTATGATGGTAGATGTTTGAAACTGTTTGACTGGCTCGCTTTTCTTTATCGGTGCACAAAATTCCCCCTCATTCTGCCCATTCCAGTATTTCACGGCGCTCGCGGAGAAAACGGTGGTCAGCGTCGTCGGCGGAGACGGGGAATGCGTATCAATGTACTCGATGATGAAGATGATATTTTCCAACCAGGTTCCTCCTCGTCCAGTGAGGACGACGACGATGACGACGATAACGACGACGACGATGACGGTGCCGGGGACGGTGGTGACGATGATAATGACGATGCTGAAGATGACGATGGTGGCAACAATAACGACGATGACGTGGATGAGGAAGACGCTTCTTCCTGGACTACAACCTCCGATCTGGAGGATTTCTTGTTGTTATAGAGGAGTTGAAAGTGCTCGAGGCATAAAGTACTGAGATCAATTGATACGTGGGTCAGAAGGCGCACCATCATCTAGCAGCCAACAGAAAAGTGAGTTATATTTTTTTAAAGCTTTGGTACTGCATTTATCTATCTAGCGTCTGTACGTTGTCACCAAGTCTGGAACAGCAGGCATCCATTCTTTCCAGTAGCTGGAAGGAACAGCCCGGAACCACAACATGTCAGGATATGCTTGAGCGAAATTGCACATATTTGTATCTAATATTGCCAAAAAATCTTCTAAAGCCAAGCTAACATGATAGGCAGATATATTAATTGTTACGAAATTACAATTGTTTAGGTATAAAACAGCAGCAAATTATTTCTATTTTGCTACTTTGTTTTGCCGCGATTATACCGCTCGGCTGTTTTACTGAATTGTTTGTTTCATATCTCTTTTCTTAATGCCGACATTATTTTCAACCGTCAGGGTTCCTTTTTTCCGAGCGGCACCAGGGGTATAGTCCATATAAATTATATGTGTGTTGAAAGAAGTTTCTTGTACATTTACAATAATTTTAAACTGAAAAATAAAAAGATATTTGAATAATTTTGACTCCGCAATCGATTCGTCCGAAAAACTCTAGTATATTTTGGAAATAAGTTTCAAATTTGCAAAGTTGGATTAATATCACATAGATTGAATGTTACGGTTTCGTTCACGCAAATTACCTTCGTTTGAAATCTGTGCATTTGCCTCTATGAATTGAACCGAGGGCCAGGTTGGGAGTGCATTTTAATTGACGTATTAATTTTCCGTCGTACCTAGTTCGGTTTTAGACACTGATTTATCGCACCGCCAATTGACCTACGCAGCGCATAGCGAACATGAGCTGAACCGGCAGCAAACAGCGCTATTAACAAAAGTAATTAAGTGATTTCAAGACCATATAGGGCTGGGGAACGCACGCTTTACGTCGATATACACATGATAGCATTATTGAAAAAAAAAAAAAACAAAATCACCTGGCAGTGAATTTACGCTTTTTCTTGCAGCCCTATTTTATAAATGTTCAAGTTCTTTGAAAGCTAGTTTTCTACCTATTCGGCATTGTAAATAAACTTTTGCATTCTTTCATGAAATTTTTTATATAACTTGAAAATCATGAAAAACCACTGCATGTGCTATGTTCTATTAACTCAATTTATGTAGTTCATTTTTATTTTATTCATTATTATGTGATATTTCGCGATTTTTAAATTACTAATGGTTTCAAGAGGTAATTTTTTGTTGGCCGCCGTTTCGATCTTCTGTGCGATTCTTGGAATTTAAAATTGTAATTTAAAACCTAGCATAGGGCCTTTCTTCGTCTAGGAAATGGAAAAGTATTTTCGATTGAACTGCTCTGTTGTAACGAAACAGTGATTAACTGAATGAACCCTCACAAGACAAGTGAGAAACGTAGCTGAATTCAAGTTGTGTTTTGCTTTCATATACCTACACTGCCGGTACCCGGATAACTGTCCCATAATGAAAAACAACATGTTGAGAAAACGGCGATTTAATATTATCCGTGAATTTTCGGATTTCCAGCAATTACATCCAGAACCAACGACCATAACAGTTTCATGGCAGCACAAGTTTATCGTTGAGAAACAAAAATCATGGATGGAATTGGTTTTACGTTATATAACTTGAAAAAAAGACAAAATGGGACAAAATATGCGAGTACATTACAAAAGTACTCGCATATTTTGTCCCATCACATATAAATTCAACCAACAACCGGCAGTATCATTGGCAACGTAGATTGTACTACAGAAAAACAACATTAGTCTAGTTAATTAAATGACATACTTCTATATGCCTAAAATAATCCGATATACACTAATCTGGAGCAAAATTATATGTTTGCAGTTTGCACCACTATGCAGTGGGACTGTAATGCGGGTACTTTCAATTAGGCAATCCACGGGACAGTTGCGATCAGCTGATTTCAGTCTGTTTTCAACTTATGACAGCTTTATGTATGTTCGATCGGTCTCAACTTGGATTCAATCCGGATCCAGAAGCGTGAAAAACAAATGTTATCCGATTGGTAGCTCTAGTATCGCGAGTGCCAATCCTAAATACAACAATATAAAATCACTTTTGATATTATTGCCGACATTGAAAGATTTCGGTTTTGGCCGTATTTTGATTTTACAGCTTGAAAAACAGCAACAATAACAAACGTACAAGCAAAAAAACGTCACCCGTGGATTGCCTTATATGGGACAAAAACAACTTGGTATTTTTTCCATGTGTTTCCATACAAAAGTATCAATTTTAATTTGTTTTAGAAAATATGATAACAGTTAAGTCGATTCCTGATGATAACTCAAAAGTGACCAAAATCAGTATGGGACAGTTATGCGGGTACCGGCAGTACAGTCATGCAACAAGGAAAAAAAATTATTTGTAATATGAAATTTAAAAACAATTTAAAAAAATTATAACAATTTTTCATATATTGTTATCGCATTGATTACACTTTTGCGGGGTCCTGCTCTTCATTAACAGCTCGCGCTGGTGTGGGTAATAACAACGTTGTCCTGGCAAGGAAAGGGTACCACAACCCTCCGTTAAGAGATCGTGAGTTGATTTCGTGCACAAACCGATCCACCCTTTTCCTGCTTGATATGACATAGCAAGGGCGGTTCGTTCATTACTTGTCACATGAAGGTCAGGAAGTTACTGGCAGGAAAATTGCATTCGACTCCCAAAAATAACGTAAATCGTAATTCAAGCGTAATCAGATTGTTTCAAATAATCAGCATACACAAAAGTTAAAAATTTAATCGGTTTCAAAACTTAGGGCCAAAAACGGGTTTACTTTTCCTATTTTTAATCCCGAGTGGAGGAGTGATCTAAGCAACTTAAGCTAGTCCCTAAGCTAGTCGGAGAATCGAAAGGCATACACACATGATGCTTGAGTGTGTTGAATTTGACTGCCAATCAACGCTAGCGGAAAGGTCTTGCGGTAGGTTCACCCCGGTAATGAGTCGAATTTCGCGCTAATCGGTGTGCTCTGTGCACAATCTACTTGATGTGACCCTTTCGATGCCGTCGCTTTAACAACCGTCTGTAATAGCCCATTGGCGAGGACTAAAATTTTATTTGTCCCATCAGTAACTACAGGAGTGATTATTTTGTCGAAAAAAAGTCTTATTGTAGAATTAATCGTAAAGCTTCTGGAGTTCCTTGTAGTCTGAGAATAACCTCATGCCTAAAGTAACTAGACACCGAAAAGCTTGATTGGTTTCACTAAGAATCATGTCAAAGGAGACGCTATAACCTCGTAACTAAGCAATTAATGGTGATAGGTTTCAATTTTCAAAATTTTTTACATGACGGCCTCATCGGACTTAACTTTTGAGTTGGTGGAGCTGTTATTTTATTTTATTTATTTATTTATTTTACCGTTATTAATAACATAACAACGTTTGATAACTAACTAAACTAACTTTGTTTGTTTGTCTCGCCTTTCATTGTAGCAAATTGTAGACTCTTCCGGAATTCGCTATTTACTCTTCTCGTCGCATGATTAGACTGAGTTCTAGGGAGGTGAATGGTGGATGCTCGTTCAAACAGTTGATTATGATACCTTGTAGAAAATATTTGATCTTTCTACCTCCTGCAGAAGCTTTCTGCCATATTGAATCCGTTTTATTTTTGGTCACTTTATTTGGTACAATCCTTGGCTGTCTTAGGCTGAATTTTGTATTCTGACATTTTCCGAATTTTCGTTGTAAAAAAATGTCCACGTGGACAAAGAGGGGGGTCTTAAATGACGATTTTTGTGTCCACGTGGAATGGGGACGGCCCCTAACTCACTAGTTGCTGTTAATGTGCATTTTGTGACTATTGAAGAGTTCATTTATTCGGATTACTAGCAGTTTCTCTAGTATTTTGCTTATAACAGATAGAAATGGAAATTGGTCTATAATTACTGACCTGCTCTGTATCACCACCCAAGCAAGGGACTTTGAGAAAATCGGGGAACTTTCCCGTTATCTCGCAACGAAACAGGAAATAGGTACATTATGATGTAGCTTAAAAAAGAATGTTATCGGTACCGCAGTTTTTGTTAGTGTCAAGATCTCTTATCAAGAAATTATTTTGCTCCTAAGTAGGTTGCAGGAAAATCGTGTTACTTAATGGAGACAGACTGCCAAACTTGTTTGTATCTTGCTTACTTACTTTGTTGGCTAACGGACCGTTCACCGGTCTAGGGCCGAACGAATTAGAGATGTCCAGCTTCTTCTATCTTGGGCAACCGTTCTCCAGTCTCCTCGTACACCAGCAGATCGTGCATCTTCTTCCACCGCGCACATCCACCGCGTGCGAGGCCTACCACGGAGTCGACGGCCTCTTCCTGGTTCTCTACTGAAGATAGTTTAGGCGGCTCTCTCGTCAGGCATTCTGGCCACATGTTCAGCCCACTGAAACCTGCCCCGCTGTATTACTTTCACTACAGCAGCATGTTTGTATACCTGGTACAACTCGTGGTTCATGCGTCTGCACCACACTCCATCTTCTAGTTTACCACCCAGTATCGATCGCAGAACTTTACGTTCAAAAACTCCGTGCACTCGTCGATCAGCTTCCTTCAGCGTCCATGCTTTATGTCCGTAAAGGGCCACTGGGCGTCCTATACAGCGCTAGTTTTGTGCGCGTTTACAAACTAGGGACCTTAGCTGGTTACGTAATCCGTAGAAGGCCCTTTTCGCAGCTGCAACTCGTCGTTTCACTTCACGGCTCATTTCGTTGTCACATGTCACAAGCGTACCAAGATAAACGAATTCGTCAACGACTTCAAATCGTTCCTCATCTATCTCCACCTCAGCACCAACACCACGGGGACTCCCAAGCTCTCTGCAAGCTACCATGTACTTCGTTTTGGCAGAGTTAATGACAAGTTCCAATCTCGCTGCTTCCCTCTTAAAAGGTACGAAGGCCTGTTTATATCACGAGAACTAATAATTGTCAGGGCTAGCTGGGGTCCAACCTTACAGAAATACTCATTAGTTTGATTACCAGTGGAAAATAGTTAGGAATAGTAGTTTATCTTCGCAAATGTCATCTAACAAAAAGTGCTTGTAGCACTTTTTTATTAGATGTCTCCTGTGATTACGTGATACATTTTCTTTAATTGGTATTAACTTTCGAACGTCGAAAGTCATCCAATAACCTTTAATTTTGGCGTGGACTGTAACTTTTCTGTAAAATTTCCTTTTCAGCTGCTGGTACAGACTTACAACGTTCTTCAGCCTATTCTCCGGTGAGCTCTGTGGCAGATAAGATAGAAAAGATATCGGTGCGTAAACTCTGCGGCCTCCCATGGTATGGTAGTCCGAGTACCTTCTTCCCTCGCAAAAGTATCCACAAATCCACCTGGAGATCACCCGACCTTTAGACAGAGAATCAAATCAACCACGTTCTAATCGACGACAGGTTCTTCTCCGACATCATCAACGTTCGCACTTACCGCAGTGCGAATATAGACTCGGACCACTACCTATCGAAGGTGTATAACACCCGCCGAAGTCGATTGCCGCGACCAAATACTGAGCAACTGTGGGATATCGAGGCTGCACAGGAATACGCGCAGCAGCTGGACGCAGCGCTACCTACGGAAGAGCAGCTTGGCGCAGCTACTCTTGAAGATGGCTGGAGGAGCATCCGACTGTTGTAGCGCTACTAGGTACAAGGGCTCCGAATTATAGAAATGACTGGTTTGACGGTGAATGTAAACGGTTAGTCGAGGAGAAGAACGCAGCACGGACGAGAATGCTGCAACACCGCACTAGAGCGAACGTGGAACGATACCGACAGGCATGGAACAGCCAAAACTCGGTCCTCCGAAGGAAGAAGCGCCAGCAAGAGGAGCGAGATCGTGTGGTGATGGAAGATCTATACCGAGCTAACGACACTCGGAAGTTCTACGAAAAGCTCAACAGCTCCCGTGAAGGCTTCGTGCCACAAGCCGATATGTGCAGGAGCTTGGACGGCAACGTCCTTACGTACGAGTGTGAGGTGATCGAAAGGTGGAAGCAGCACTCGACGAGCATCTAAACGACGATGCAGTAGAGCGCGAGGACGGTATGGCAACCGATCTTGGTGCACGAGCAGAAGACATCAGGATTTCAGCCCCCGATCTCCTGAGAGGAGGAGGAGATTGGCCGGCTGAAAAACAATAAAGCTGCTGGAGCGGACCAACTTCCTAGCGAGCTATTAAAATTTGAAATACGGTGGAGAAACACTGGCTAGAGCCGTGCACTGGGTCATTGTCAAGGTTTGGGAGGAAGAACGAGTGCCGGAGGAGTGTATGGTGGGTATTGTGTGTCCCATCTACAAAAAGGGCGACAAGCTGGAATGCTGCAATTACCGGTCAATCACTCTGCCGAACGCCGCCTTCAAGGTACTCTCCCAAATACTCTGCCGTCGACTATCACCCTTTGCGAAGTAGTTGGTGGGGCACCAGGTGAAATTTATGGGTGCCCGCGCCACCACGGATCAGGTATTCGCAGCTCAACAGATTATACAGAAATGCCGCGAATGCAACGTGCCCACACATCATTTGTTTACCGATTTCAAATCGGCGTACGATACAATCGATCGAGACCAGTTATGGCAAATTATGCACGACTACGGATTTCCGGACAAACTGACGCGGTTGGTCAAAGTGACGATGGATCGAGTGATGTGTGTAGCTCGAGTATTAGGGGCACTCTCGAGTCCGTTTGAAAGCCGAAGAGGTTTAAGGCAAGGTGATGGTCTCTCGTGCCTACTGTTTAACATTGCCCTGGAAGGTGTCATTAGAAGAGCGGGGATTACCACGAGTGGCACGATATTCCAAAAGTCGGTTCCACTGTTTGATTTCGTCGACGATATTGACATCGGGGCTCGGACTTTTGTGAAGATGGCGGATACGTACATCGGACTAAAGGCCGAAACCAAACGGATTGGTCATCAATGCATCGAAGACGTAGTACATGAAAGGAAGGGGTTGACGAGAAGACAGTGCTAACCTCTCACTTCGAGTTCAAGTTGGTGGTAATGAAATCGAGGTGGTCGATGAGTTCGTGTATCTGGGCTCATTGGTAACTGCCGACAACGATACCAGAAAAGAAATTCAGCGGCGCATTATGGCAGGAAATCGTGCATAATTTGGTCTCCGGAGGACGCTCCGATCGGGTAGAATTTACAAGACGCTGATCAGACCAGTAGTCCTCTACGGGTATGAGACATGGACTATGCTTGTGGAGGACCAACGCGTCCTTGCGGTCTTCGAGCAGAAAGTGTTGCGTACCATCTTTGGAGGACTGCAGATGGAGAACGGAGTGTGGAGAAGGTGAATGAACCACGATCTGCAGGAGCTGCTTTGGGAGCCATCTATGGTCCACACCACTAAGATTGGCAGGTTGCGGTGGGCTGGGCATGTTGTAAGGATGTCGGACGACAGCCCGGTAAAGATGATCCTTGAAACCAATCCGTCAGGGACGAGACGGAGAGGTGCACAGCGAGCAAGGTGGATCGGTCAGGTGGAAGACGACCTGCGGACCCTACGCAGACTGCAGAGCTGGTGAACTGCAGTTATGGACCGAGTGGAATAGAGACGTCTCTTATGTACAGCGAAGGCCACACCATGGCTTGGGACTGTTTAGTAAGGTAAGTAATATTTTTGCACAATCGTATTATCCAAGTGGTTGAATGGAATGTTTACATCACCGACAATTGCGCACATTCCTTGCGCATATGTGATGACAAAACTGTCTCTAATCACTCTAGGAATCTAACATAACCGAAAGACGGTGGTCAGTTAACTGCATGTATATGGAAATCAGTTTCTGCTAAACTTTTTCTTCGAGCTTCTGGTTTGCAAGAAAAAAATACTTCAATTTGCGAACTTCTGATTCTGTCTTCCTTCATCCAGGTCTCACCAATTATAACAAGGAACAGTAAGCTTGATACCGTGCGGGACCGAAATCCGTACAGTACCGAAATCCGTACACCCCGTAGGTTTTATTCAATTACTAGCTGACCCGGCAAACTTCGTCCCGCCTATTTTAGTGTTTAATTTAATAATTTTAAACATTTCAAATTTATTGATTTCTTGCGATTGCCAGTTGGAGTCAATTGTCAGAAATAGGTGAGTCCCTGTCTACTGCTTTATCTCGTGAAAGCATTTGCTTCCTGTTCTCTCTTTTCCGGTACACACTGCAACATAACCGAGAAAACCGCCCAACTACGTAGGTTCCAGACAGCAACCCAAGGGTTAGGAGCACAATTTTACTCTCCCGACAAAACTGTTTATGTATTTGATTGTAATTGTGTTATGTAATTCTGTAACAGTAATTTTATGTAAAATTGTGCAAAAGATATGGGGTATTTGGTCATTTTCGGCTGTTTTCCAGACACCGGAAGTCGCCATCTTACAATGAATATTGTTATTTGAGGTCGATTTGTGGCTTCAGTGCGTCATAACAATTCCGGAAATACCCAGATTGGGTGGTATTTGGTCATTTGCCGCTGGTTTTCGGAAACCAGAAGTCGCCATCTTGGATTTCGAAATGGCATTTGGGAACAATTTCTGTCCTCCTTGCGTGAATCTGATTAAAGAAACGCTCATATTGAGTGGTATTTGATCATTTTCGGCTGTTTTCCAGATACCGGAAGTTGCCATCTTACAATTCAAAATGTTGTCTGAGGTCGATTTGTGGCTTCAGTGCATCATAACAATCCCGGAAATACCCATATTGGGTGGTATTTGGTTATTTGCTGCTGTTTTTCAGAAACCGGAAGTAGCCATCTTGGATTTCAAAATCGCATTAGGAGACAATTTTTGGCCTCTGAGCGTCAATCTGGTTAAAGAAACACTCATATTGGGTGGTATTTGGTCATTTTCGGCTGTTTCCCAGACACCGGAAGTCGCCATCTTACAATTCAAATTGTTGTTTGAGGTCGATTTGTGGCTTCAGTGTATCATAAAAATTCTAGAAATACCCATATTGGGTGGTATTCGGCCATTTGCCGCTGTTTTTCAGAAACCGGAAGTCGCCATCTTGAATTTCAAAATGGCATTTGTAAACAATTTCTGGCCTCTGAGCGTCAATCTGGTTCAAAACACTCATATTGGGTTGTATTTGATCATTTTCGGCCGTTTACCAGACACCGGAAGTCGCCGTCTTACAATTCAATATGTTGTCTGAGGTCGATTTGTGGCTTCAGTGCATCATAACAATTCCGGAAATACCCATGTTGGGTGGTATTTGGTCATTTGCCGCTATTTTTCAGAAACGGGAAGTTGCCATCTTGGGTTTCGAAATGGTATTTGGAGACATGCCAGAAGAAGGAAGGGTGTCGAAACATTATGGACATGTTTGTTACACCTAAAAACATTCACCTGCCAAATTTGATTATATTTGCTTGATTGGTTCTCGAGCTGTGCGTAATTTGAGTTTCATTTGTATGGGACCCTACCTTATAGAAGAGAGAGGGGTGTCAAACCATTATATTTGTTACCCCTAAAAACAACCACCTGCCAAATTTGGTTCCATTTAGTTGGTTAGTTCTCGAGATGTGCAGAAATTTGTGTTTCATTTGTTATGAACCTCTCGCTCACAGGGGGGGAGTCGAACCACTATGGTCTTGTTACCTCTAAAAACATTCACATACCAAATTTGGTTGTATTTGGTTGATTGTTTCTCGAGCTGTGCGAAATTCGTATTTCATTTGTATGGGACCCCTCCCTTCCAGAAGAGGGAGGTGTGTCGAATCAACATGGACATATTTGTTACTCCTAAAAATGTCCACTTGCCAAGTTTGGTTCCATTTGCTTGGTTAGTTTTCGAGATGCGCAGAAGTTTGTGTTTCATTTGTATGGGACCCCTCCCTTCCAGAAGAGGGAAGGGCGTTTAATCAACATGGACATATTTGTTACTCCTAAAAACATCCACATGCCAAATTTGGTTCCATTTGCTTGGTTAGTTTTCGAGATGTGCAGAAATTTGTGTTTCATTTGTATGGGACCCCTCCCTTGCAGAAAAGGGAGGGGTCTCGAACTATCTTAGTCACCTTTCCCGGCCCCTAAAACCCTTATATACAAAATTTCACGCCGATCGGTTAGGTAGTTTCCAAGCCTATATGAATCAGACAGACAGACAGACAGAGCTGCATTTTTATATGTTTAGAAGACTAGTAATATAATCGTTAATATGCACCAATAATTGCTGAGTCATATTAAATTTAATATTGCCGTGATATCTGCATTGAAAATAAATCAGTAGGCTTGGAAATAGAAATACTTAAAATAAAAATCTCTTCGCGTGCTTGTCAAACGTAGGGTAAATATGTATAAAACGCCCCCCCGGGGCATAACGCCCCAGTCCATTTATTCGAAAATGCACAAAAAATAAGATATGAAACTATTGGGAATCCGTAGCGGGTCATAGGACCAACCTTCTGTGCAAGTTTGATAATTGTCACTAGCAGCAAAAAATTAACAAAAATCAATTTTGATTTGAGCTGCTTCAGATCTAATTTCTTGCAGCGTTTCCGTAACGATTTTTCTCTAATGTATAAAGTTTATCACCTGGTTTTTGTACTTATATATCTCAAATGAACCTCTAAGCAACTGTATCTAGTGAAGAAACGATAAAAATTGTATAATTTACTTGAGTATTTAATGCTTTCTGCTACACTACAGCTCGCGGACAATATGCCCCACCGCTAGCCCGGCTGATTTGTTCATTGCTTTAGCGTTTGCTTCTGAGACTTCAAGCACTGTTTCACTTCGCATACTGAGCTGGCATATGAAGCTACTGCATGGGACATATTATACTGCATCTTGGGCGTTTTGCCCCGGTAGATTGGAAAGCTTGCAATTTAGCCAAATTTTTTAATAAAAGTATGGCGTTTTTGTGTAACAGTAATAACAAAACAAAGTAATAGCAATACATTGCCAACTAAATAGTGTATCCAACTGCATGAAATATTTGTTGTTTGTGATAAACATAGCTACAATATTGACGATGTTCCTTAGGGGGGGCGCAGGTCCGGATTTGAGTGGGGGCAAATGCCTCGGGCCTCCCGATTCAAGGGGCCCCCCTAGTCGTGGGGCGACCTTTTTTTTTTGCTCGTCACCCCCCAGAACGTTACCTCTAGATGTTTAAGAAAAGAGGGCCTCATAAAAAAATTTGCCCCGGGCCCCACACCGTCTAAATCCGGACCTGGGGGGCGTATTATACCCGTTTACCCTATCATTTGTACTTGGTGTTAGCAATTCACTAAGAAACCAATTCTGAAAAAAAAAAATAATTTAAAATAATTTAAGTGCATTTGCGGTGATTGCAATAATTTGATAGCTACTCATCGATCTGAGAGGTAAGTATTTAGTGTTCTAAGCGCTGGTTATGAGAAATATATCATTTTAATGGTATATATTCATCATGGTTTAAGCTATACGGATTTGAAGCCTAATTTGTGAAATGATTTTAAATCCGTACACGTAGGAAATGTCTTGTGAATTGAACTTTATCCGACGTGTTTTTAGTTTAACATGGACATGACTACCAAGTATACGTCGAAAGATTTAGAACAAGCTGTGGCTATGGTACGTGAGGGTAAATCGTACCGGGAAGCATCGAGAGCATTCTCAGTACCATTCACCACCATAAGAGATGCGATGTTGAATCGATACTCAAATCAAAAAGATGCCCCTCCAGTATTTATGGCTGTAAAAGAGGAGTCGATCGTGCAGTGGGTGCTTGCAATGGCCGCTGCAGGTTTTCCTGTCGGCGAAAAACAGGTACATATTTTGACAGCTATCTACCCTCCATCCATGGTTTTTCTGACCAACAGAACCGTAGCGTGGCATCCCTGTGCCCTTGGTGGAGACCATATTTGAAGCCCTTTGATTGCGTTACAAGGTATCATTTTAGCTCTTTCGGCGCCCTTATAGTGCTGATTCCCTCAGCGTGGTTAACCCCACCAACTGCACGCTACGGTTCTGCCCGACTACGCTACGCTACAGCTCTAATCAACTAACACAAAGGATCGCTCTTGCAATTTCGTGTCTCTGTAGGTAATTTCATACGTCGGGAAGTTGGCAGAATCGTTTCAAAAGGCAAAATCTTTCAAAAATTCTATTCCTTCACGCGGTTGGATGCGGCGTTTTCTGAAACGTCATCCAGAGCTAGCGAAAAGAACGGCGAACAATATCGCTAAGGGCATCTTCAGCGGTGGTCCAAATCGTTGTTTTGTTCTATTTTTTTGGAACAAACTCAAATTCACTGCTGCACCGGTGGTGTAAATTTTGTTTTATACCAGATCTAAATTGAAAAAATTTGAAACTGGTATACGTTTCGGTCTATTTTTGTCACTTTTTGGAACAAGAAATAGATCGTTCTAAAACCCTTTGTACGCTGCCAATAGGTGGGTAAAATGTCATATTTCAATTGAATACCTCATTTTTGGCTATTTCCATATAAGCGTTTTGCGAGTGTTGGGGAATAAACAAAACAAAGATTTTTTATGACAACTCACAATTCATTTTTGTGGCTTTTCTGAAGGAGAATATGAACAGGTTTGTCGTTTTTGGCATCAAGGAAACCGACCAGCAAAAGGGGGAATTCTGGAAGACCATAACCGTCGCCGTAATTGTATTGGGACTAGAGGAGAACTTAAGAGGCCAGAAAAGTGTTCTTAGAAGACACTGAACTGAAAACGTTCAAAATGCTGGGGTGACATTGCGCATTTCGAAGCAACTCGAAGAAAACTAAACGATCGCTGGGGGGCGTTATGTTTCCTTTTTCGTATTTTTCGACTTTGCGGGTTAGATGAGCCGCAGGACAAATGACAATGACTGCTCCTTTTAAGCTTGAAGCATAACTGGCAGTATGTGACCTACGCGATCAAATGTTTTACGCTATCCTCCGAAACCCTACTTGTAGCAGAAATTTTAGATCATACCAATCCATCCTGAGAAATGTCATTGACGCTCGGGTCATCCATAAAGTCTTGTGGATATAAAGTGTCTTGCCAAAGTAATCGTTTATTGTGCGTAAAAATTATCGAATTTCCGTTTGTTAAATATTGAGTGTTTTTTATTATAACAAGTCTCATTAACTGATAGCATGGGGTATTAAATTGTTGACAGTGTGACAGATGTCAGCGGTTTAAAACAACAAGATATACAACACCGGTGCAAAGAACGAAAAGTTGGTCTATATTAGCTGGTTCTATTTAGGTTTCGCTGGTGTAAATCTAGTATAAGGTTGTTTCAAAAATAGACCACCGCTGAAGATGCCCTAAGAAAAGAGCGATAACTGAAGCCGGTGTATGGGAATGGTTCCATAATGTAAATGATCATTTGTTGCAAAACCATGTCGAAGATGTCCTGACTGATCCAACTAGAATCTTCAACATGGATGAGACGGCATTCTTTCTTGTACCATGCAAGCAACGAGTGCTTGCAGCAAAAGACTGTAAGGCAGTTCAGGCATTGTCAGCAAACAGCGACAAAGAAAACTATACGGTCTTAATTTCGAGATCAGCCGCTGGGAATCTCGCACCACCACTGATATTGTTTCCTTACAAATCCAGGATTCCAGCTAGCATCACAAACAGTGTTCCGAAAGGTTGGGCGGTTGGTCGCTCGGACTCAGGATGGATGAACTCGGATGCTTTTTATGAGTTTATTTCTGAAGTATTCTACCCATGGGCTGTCAAACAAAATGTTAAGTTCCCTATTCTTTTGTTTGTTGATGGCCACTCTTCCCACACGTCATTTGAAACAGTAGAATTTTGTAAAACCAAAAAAATTATCTTGGTATCCCTGTTCCCAAATGCTACTCACGTGATGCAGCCTTTACTTGTAGCTTTTTTTGCGCCCTTGGACAAATCATGGCAGGAGGAGCTGAACAAGTGGCGCTTCGAAAATAATGGCGCGATGATTTCAAGAACCGATTTTGCTCCACTTCTAGAGAAAGCTATAGATAGAATGGCAAGTAAGGAAGCGTCATAGATCAATGGGTTTCGTAAATGTGGCTTATATCCATTCGATGCGAATGCACTAGATTACGAATTATTTCCTAAACCTTTCGATAGACCATCATCGCTCACAGAAAATGTACCATCCGCTGATGATTGTCAAGCCCAAGAGATGGACAGAAATTTGCACTTCATGCAGATGATGAACAAAAAGTTGACACCAGAGAAGCTATCTCTATTTCAAGAACAGCGTAATAATCTTATCTGGTCAGGACCAGTGGAGGATACAACAATGTTTTGTTTTTGGCGTGATAAGATGGATGAGATCGAAGGCCTCCCGGAATTCATATTAATCGATGCACCGTTTGTCATGATAGAAGGAGATCACGCTTCATTCGCCGACGATTCCGCTAATTCATTGAATAATGAAGCGACTAATACGACAGAAGGTAAACAGATTTTTATTTTTATCTATTTCTATTCTAGTCATATTACTTTTTTGATGCTAATTTTTATTTTGCGGCTTTAATTTAGTGACTTGTTGAACATACCATTTTCACAATACTGTTTTTCTATTCAACTGATAGATTCGTCTTTCATCAATGTTCCTGGACCCGATGTGTCAGATTTTAGCAACAACTTAAGCCATGATTCAGAAAAACCAGAAGCAGAAGCAGGTAAATGCTCTAAAGATTTATCGGATATGTTATCGTGTTTGTAACGTTGGTATTCTATTATTAGAATTATGTGAACCATATCAAGAAACGACCCGGGTAGAAACCGAGCCAAATCACCTTGGTAATATCTCCAATACTCATATGGGAGTTGTAGGAAACAGACAGAAGAAAACAAAACGAAAATTTCCAGCTGTAGCCACCAGCGAAGGATGGGCCGAAATATACATACAGGGAGAACAAGAGAAGATGGAAAAAGAGAATGCAAAAAAAACGACGAATTGAGGAGCGAGAAAACAAAAAAAAGATTCGAATAGAGGAACAGAGAAGAAAGTTGGAAGCTAGGAAGCAAAAAGAGGTATTGAGGAAGCAAAAGAAGGCATTGAAAAAACCAGCGGCGGCAAAGAATACCAAGCAGAAACAGAACACGAGCAACTGAATTTTATAAAACTTATACCTTAATTTCGTACACTAGTTAATAAGATAATTTAGCTATAGCTCTATTACAACCAGTTTTGTGTTTTTGAAATACATCAAAAATAGATGTTGTAAATTATTTCTCTTCAGTTTTGTGTTTTTGGAATACATTAAAAATAGATGTTTTTAAGTATTTCTCTTCTTACTTTCCAAATTGCAATTTTCACAGCCAGCCAGTTTGTCAAGCACAAAAAACGCTAAGTTTTCAAGACAGTCGAACGATTTTCCAATTTAGATTTTCGATTGTATGGGGAAGATCACAAAATTGATCTCTGAATTTGATTGCCGTGATCTCAGCGCTTGAGCTATGAAGCCCTTTTTTGAATATTATCAATACATCAATAATGATAATTTCTTATTGCTAAGATAATGTCGTCTACTTGGAGCGTGCATATTTACATAAGCAGTTCAAACATTGGTTCGTCAACGAAATAATTTCCTTTCGGATCATATCAACAATCTTTCATACTCATTTGTAGCAATCACATTGCTGTACGGATTTCGAATCAAAGGTGTATGGATTTTGAATCATCTGTGTACGGATTTGATTCGAAACTGTACGGATTTTGATTCAACCACAGAAGAGTGTACGGATTTCGAATCAAGAGATGCGAATTATTTACATGAAATAAACACAATTAAGAGCAGTTTTACAGTTTTGTGATTGTAAATATCGATAAAACAAAGAACAAAACATTACCAAAAACTATTATTGGAAAGGCACTGTTATTCTACGATTTTATATTGATCAATCAATATTCTCGAGTGCTTAAGTGTACGGATTTCGGGTCCGCACGGTAACTGTTGGTCAATTATAAAAAGCGAACTGTAGCAGGAGTGTGGAACACTAGGTGACGAGTTTGTTAATCAGGAAAAAGTATTATTTAACCTAGTATTTTATACACTTATAAACATTTCCAAGGAAATTTTAGACATATTTTAAATTTATTTTTGTATATCATGTTCTTTTTTACTACAACTTTTTATAAAGGTTTGGATTGATTACACCAATAAACATAAGTTTGTCCCTAAAGCTCGAACTGGCAAAACATGGAAGATTTTGGGGCCTATTACAGAAGACGAGTCGAGTGGCGAGTTACTCGTCTGACCAATTTTGGTATTGCAGATGGCGAGTCGGTTGAATTTTGGGCGAGTAGCGCATTTGTCACTCAGCTGTCACCAGCCAAATTTTACTCGCGTTCCCTAATACAACACTTTGCTCGTCTCGTCAGTGACTGCGGGCGAGGTGAGTTGCTCGCCTCGTCTTCTGTAATAGAGGCCTTTAGCTTTTTAACCATTCCTGTGAATTTTGGTGCCCCTAGCAAATACAACTCTTTCAGAGACTTGAATGAGTTTTTCCTTAAGAGAAGCGATAGCCCAGCAAGCACTCATTGTGCGGTATTTAGATGCACTTCTGCATACACTAGGGGCTTCAAAATTCACAGGAAAAGCCATAATCTTTTTAAGGCATCTATTTTGAACTTAAGCGCAACATTTTTTTTGCTTTTGTCTATCAGTGTCATCTATAACAAACGAACTTATTTTTTTTTGTGCCAATATTTGTATAACGCTAATAACAAAACGTTGCTTGTCACGCGACATTGACATTGAAAATTGATGAAAAGTTTCTAGGTCGAATTCCTAGGTGTAATGAATCAATCACGTGCAAGCACCTCATGTCAGTGAAAGCCAAACGTCTTCGTTTTAACAAGTCAATTATTGTTTACTCTCATGGGCCTAGACCAATTTGATATCCTAAAAGTAAAACCTGTCAACTTATAACGGATGTCTCGAAGGAAAATGTGTTTTTGGAACCTGTTTATGAATCTCATTGTTTTGTTGATTTTCTGGTAACAGAAATTGTTTGTTGATAAATTAATAAGATGCGTATGATTTTATTTTAAATTTTTGATATTGTTTTCTAACTTTTTAGTTGAACGTCCTACGGGCATGAGCAAAAAGAAATCGTTTGCGCTGCTCTAGACACCAGATTTATTCTAATGTGCAGCAACGCGCAAGTGACATTGGTGGCCGTAGCGACCAACATTTTATTTTAAGAAGCTAGTTCCCGTTATCAAGAACAGATTTTTTAAAAAGCTACAAATTATTACAATGCGGAAGCATCGGAGAATAAGTTGGATTTCCATTTTCTTAGTGTTCTTTTTCTTAGTATCTATTTGTATACTGCGGCTGATAAGGTTATCATTATGCCAGATAAATATAGATTCTTTCAGTTTTCTGCTAACACACCAGACAAACCGACAAGCCTGACATTTGATAATGAACAAAATTTTTGCGAGATCTTTTTCGCCTATGATCATTATGTCAAATTGCGCACATAATTATAACTTTTTATTCTGCACTACGAAACATTTAGCGAAAAGTAGCCGTTTGTCATACAAAATGATCGGTCCGCTTATTATTGAAATACTTTGCCAAAGTTTGTTGTTGTTACCGGAACAAAAATTGTGCAGCAGAAAGCTGGTCATTCATGCAAGATATTAGTGCACCGGAAAACCTGGTTTCGTTTTGTGTGCAACTAAGCAAAAATGGTGTGATAATGACGGGGATCAACAGTGTATTTCAAGGAAATAACTTCGATATTGATGGATAGACTGCAGTTTTTGTTAAACCAACTTTTGAGTACAGTTTTTCATTTCTAGCGCTAGAAAAGTTGTCATATTTAATAATTTTTTTTTCATAAAAATATGTTAAGTTGTGATGTCATATTTTTCGCAACAAAAATAAATATAATTATAGTATGTATTATGGAACATATTATCCATTTAAAAACACTAATCAAGCAGAGTGAATACATTCGAAGTCGAAGTCAAATCAGATCACCAGGCTGTGAAGGGGCTAAGATCTCGTAGTAGCACTCCTTAGTCGTTCATTCCCAGCATCGGTCAACGGGTTTACGAGTACATAGAGCGCGCGCGCTTAGTGCCTCTACGACGACCATAAACTCGTGATATCCAATGGAAAGGTATCAGCGCACAATGTGTAGTAGCCGTGCTCACTAAGAGGCTACTCCGAAAAAAGTCGGCATCAATGAGTGTATAGATCGCGGGTATACAGCGGGAACGAAGAAAAAAAAAAGACTATCGAGAGTAAACATTGTGCTGAAAAGTTAAATATTCTGCACCCCAAGCATCAGTCTGCTTCCGTCTGCCGTGATCGATGACAGGGCTCAATACCCACCGGTGGAAGGTTAAGTCTACATTTTAACAGTATTACAATGGACTAGAGTCAACTAGGTGACACGCTGGAATCAAGAAACAATAAAACAAAAAACGGAACGGGTTTTGACGCGCTTTGGCTACCTGGGCTTGTGTTGGTTGCTACGCTCGATGGGGATGAAGTTTGGCTGTCCTTCGACTTACTAAACGGTTTGCTCAAAGCCGCACACTTTTTTGTTCCTGTGAGTGTTAATCGAAATGTAGGCAATTTTCTGCAATTTTCTGCTTCATCATATCATCATATCGTCAGTGATAAAGTTTGTGATCTGCTGGAGAGAATTCGAGATTGGCGATCTTTGAAGGTGAATCTTGAATCAATGCATCTTGAATGAATTGTGTTTGTGCTATCTTTGGCTGTCTTGTTATAGTGATCTAAAAGTACCCCGCAAGTACATTTCGCATAATTTCAAAAATTTCCACTGCTGTGAAAGAAAGTACATGCGTATTGGTGGTGCTGTGTTTATATTTTGCCCGATACAGTGCATTTTCGTGCGTGAGCACCTGTGTTTTGAGGTCCAAGCGGATTTTCGGCTGCGGTACTAATCATGCGGGAGGAGGATTTAGTCTTGGCGCGGGCCATAGTGGCGCAACAGCAGCAGCAAAGTGCAGCCGACTCGCCGGGAGCTTCGCCGGCTCCGCTCCGAAGGACGCTAGTGAGCAATTTGCAGGAGAGAACGAAGCAGTTTCGGTATGTTCCCTCGTGTATAGAAAATATGTAACATTAAAATTATATTATATTGTTGAGCTAATTGGTACCAGGGTGTTGTGGGTAGTGAAGTCCGTAAAGCTTTATCATCATTTTCACGTTGCATGAATAATCAATTTTCGCGCCTTTATAATAATTGAACATATTGTGTAACGATTAATAATTTGTCTCTCATTATTTGCCAAGTTCCACTGTTCTGTAGGAACTGCTGATAATTAGTAAGCTTATTCTAGACACTTGTATGGGTTTCATATGGTTCACTTTTGAGGATACACTTTGATGAAATGCATTAATACACTTTAAATATGTAATGTTAATGATGATAAAATCTCATATCATTTTTGCCAAGCTCTTTATAAATGCGTGTTTTCAATACACTGCTCTACAAAAGCGGAAATAAATGTTGCCCTGAAGCTTAAAATAGTTACCCTAAAAATTAAACTTTTTTAACGATTTATGTGCATTTTGCTGCCCCTAGTGTTTGCAGAAGTGCAGCAGAGTATTTACTCGCTTCTACGTTAACTTATGAAAAACTCATTGAAGGCTCTGAAAAAACGGCACCAAAACTCACAGGAATGGTTAAAAAGCTATAATCCTTCATTTTTTTTAGTAAACCTGGGTTTACCAGTGTTATTGTCTGTACTGAGGGTCAGAAAATTATTTTCTATAACATGAACCATATCTATACATGAATGTCGGTTTTTCTAATTAGATTAAGTCAACGTCCCAGGCTTTCCCAATATGATCTTTCGTTATATTTTCAACAATCCCATGATTTTTAGCTCACAAATGTTGTACTGAAAATGTTGTACTGTTATTTAATACTCCGCGTGGCAAATTGTCAATAGAAACAAAGTACCCATTTAATGTAGGATTGAGACGATCAATAATAATTTTTGGTTTAGCAGAACTAATATTTTATGAAATGGCTTAGGATTCTATTTCATATAGTTAGATTTTGGACACTAATTTACTCATTTTCATTAAGGATGTCTTTTGGGTAATCGTCTTTGAAAATGCGTGAGGGAAATTCTTTGGCTTTTGTTTGTTCACATATATTTTTATTCTCTTAACGCTTATTCTCTTAACACAGACATCACACAGCTAGACAAAATAATTCAAGTGTATGGTCATTGGTTGTCTCAAGAAATATAAATCCTATTACGTCGGGTTGCGTATTTGGGGCACATATGGAGTCGAGTGGTTGTTGGAGAACGTTTGTGTTTTTTTTTTGTCGTACTGCGATGTTTTATTTGTTCAAAATACATAACTTTCTTGAAGGAATGGAATCAAAATTTTGTTTAAACTTTCGTTTTGAGATACAGCTTGATTGATAGCCAAACCACTAGGCTTGAACCATGGTTTAGACAAGCAGAAAAAAGTCTAATTTTGTCCACTACCTTCCTGGCAGATTATTGTTGAGGTTTGTAGGAAATTATACCCAGTCGAAATCGGAAGATTTTCGTCTTCAAAATGGTTTACCGTGAACTTTTTGCCAATTTTTTGTGCAGTCCAGTTAGAACTGTAATTTGCGCTTGTGGAAAGTTTTCTGTTTCGACGTCATTTAAAACAGATCTTTTGAACACGTAAATTCCGAAATCCGCGTAAAAAACTTCATTTGTGCTAAGGGAATTTAATTATTTCTGCTGAATACTTTCGTAAAAAAAGCAATGTTATTTCCACCTGCGAATCAAGGTGAATATCAAGGAAAAATATAAAATAGTAGGGCCAAATCGGGGTATATTCAGTAATTGGATCAAGCAAACTCATCGGACACTCCTAATGGGCGATTTGAAAATGAAAAACCATTAAAAACATACCACCGAAAAAATGACTTTTCCTAAAAATCTGCGTTTATTGTGAAATCCGCGAAAAAAAGCGTGAAAACCGCGTAAAAAGACCTTAGTGTACTGGCATGAAGAGAAGAGAGAGAGAGAGAGAGAGCTTTCTCTCTGAGCGTGTTTTTTGCGGAAAAAAAAAACCAGAATTTTAGTTGTCACCCGTTATTGTCGATCAAAACAGTTTTAGTTTTATTTTGTTGCGATTCCACGAGTTATGTGACTACTTGCTACAAAACACCGCACAGTGATACGCAAGCTCGAAATAGTGAACTTTTTTCATTTACTTCCAAATACTGGTTTTAGGAACATACTATTTTTTAAAGATATAACAGTATATGAAAAGCCTCAAAAAATGACAACAAGGTTTGGCTCGGCACTCCACTGCCAGTGGCGCTGCAAAATCTAACTTTTTAGTTTTGAACTTTAGAGAGATGGTGTTTTCAGGAATGTTGTAGTTCCATTTTTGGCAAAAGATACCATTTTGTGCTATTGGTTTAATTTTTTGAAACACGACTCATTTTTGAGAAGCTATTGAAAAATGCTGTGTTGTAAAGGCATTGATGATTAAATATTTTTATAGCTAAAACGGTTTGATTGATCGGTGTGACGTTTTCGGCAGAGTTATAGATGATAAATTTGTCTTTCCAAAATAATACACACTCTAGTATTTTTTTTTTCAAAAAAGTTGAAAGAAAAATTGAAAATTAAAAAGATTACCTTAACATTGGGGACTGTCCGATCATAAAGAAATCAAGACAGAAAAGTTATAATTTCTTGAAAAAAAAAAAAATATTTTTTTTTTTGAGGACAAAATTATCATCTACAACTTTGCCAACGGCACTATGCCTATCAAACAAACTGTTTTGTGTGTAAAAATATTTTCAATCGCCAATAGAGTGGATTTTTCAAAAGTTTATATTTTTCTCAGTGCTTCGGTAATCCTTTGCATTTTTCATAAGAAAATAGAATTGTTTAGAAATGAACTTTTTTAGATAATTATTTTCAATTTTAATTACACCAATTTTTTTTTAAATAAAAACAATTTTGAGTGTATATTATTTTCGAAAAGATGAATTTAATATCTACAACTTTGCCGAAGACGAATCGATCAAACAAACCGTTTTGGCTCTCAAAAAATGTGTAATCATATAACGTTTTATATGAGAGTGGTCTTATTTATTTTTTTTATATTTGAAAACCTGTAGCGATTAAAAGGCAACAATGTTCAGCATACATTTGCATATCATCAAAACACACAACTTTGTAGGACTCACAAAAGAGAAGGCTTCTACAAAGACCGAGTTATTGGTAAAGGGTGTCCACGATGAAATTGCCACACACAAAATTGATTCGCAAAATTCGAGTTTTCATCCGATTGCCATCAAATTTTCAGGCATTTTACTCGTATTTTATTTACAGTCCATACGCAAATGCTTGCACCTTGGCCTTAACCCCGGCGATAAGATTGTGCACAACCTGTGAATCAACCGGTTTTTGCATGTAATCCTCGACTGTCTTCACTACCTTAGGTTGTTTAAGAAGGTGCTGCTTCATAATCGCCTAGTACTTTTCGATGGGGCGGAGCTCCGGAGTGTTAGGAGGGTTGAACATTTTCGGCACGAAATTGACCTTATTGTCCGCATACCACTTCAGCACGTCCTTGGAGTAGTGGCATGAGGCCAAATCCGGCCAGAAGATTGTTGGGACGTTGTGGGCCTTCAGGAGAAGAAGCAGCTGCTTCTGGAGGCACTCTTTCATGTACACCTGTCCGTTCATCGTGTCCTGGGTCACGAAAGGTGCTCTCCGCTTCCCGCACGTGCAGATGGCTTGCCAAACCAGGAATTTCTTCGCAAATTTGGACATCTGAGTGCGAAAATGCTCCGGAACACTGAACTTATCCTTGGCCGTGAAAAACAGGTTGCCGGGGATCTGTTTAAAGTCGGCCTTCACATATGTTTCGTCGTCCATGATGCAGCATTCAACTTTCGTCAGCATGTTGAGGTACAACTTCCTGGCACGGGTTTTGGCGGGCTTGTTCTGCTTCTCGTCGCGATTAGGAGCGAACGTTCGACGCCCAGCCTTAGTTTTGGCCTTCTGGACAAAACTTCGGCTTAGGTGCAGCTTCTTAGCCACATCCCGAACGGAAGCGTTCGGGTTTTGGTTGAAGGCCCCAACTACGCGGTTGTGATTTTTGGTGTTGTACGGAATACTTTTTATTTCACTTCTAGGCTTCCGATCGGTGGTCAATCGTTCCTCGAACCGCTTAATCACTCGCGACACCATGGAATTCGCGATTTCCAACGTTTTAGCGATGGAACGATGCTAGAGATCCTTGTTCTCGTGATGAATGCGCAAGGTTTTATCACGTACGAGCTGTTCTTTCGACTTCATTTCCGCGAGTTTTGATCACAGGACTTTAAAACTTGCAGGATGTAAATAATGCACTATGAACTAAATCCACTCAAATTATTATTAAATTCTACCCAACGGTTAAAAAGTTAGAGCAATTTCATGGTGTGGCAATTTCATCGTGGACACTCTTTACCAATAACTCGGTGTTTGTAGAAGCATTCTCTTTTGTGAGTCCTACAAAGTTGTGTGTCAGCAAATGTATGCTGAACATTGTTGCCTTTTAATCGCTACAGTTTTTCAAATATAAAAAAAAAATAAATAAGACCACTCTCATATTAAACGTTATATCTCCAGAATAAAAAAAGTTAGTATCTTCGGCAATATGTTTTAAAATATTTGTCATTCTCTGAGGCTTTTCATACACTAAACTTTTTCTGTATGTCAATGAAAAATTTCCATGATGGTTTGACCCCCTCCCTCTTCTATAAGGGAGGAGTCCCATACTAATGAATTACAAATTTTGCACAGCTCGAGAACCAACCAAGCAAACACAACCAAATTTGACATGTGAATGTTTTTAGGGGTAACAAATATACCCATAATGGTTTGACACCCCTCTCCCATACAAATGAAACACAAATTTCTGCACATTTCGAAAACTAATTGAGTAAACGGAACTGGTGCTGCGGTGGAAATGGATGGGGATACTTTTGAAGTGGTCGACGAATTTGTTTATTTTGGTACTTTCATGACATATGGCAACGAGGTGAGCCGCGAGGTGAAGAGGCGGATTGCGGCGGCGAATAGGGCTTATTACGGATTACGTAGCCAACTTAGGTCCCGTCCCTACAGATCCGTACGATATTTGCGCTCTAAAGGACTCTTATCCACCCGGTGGCGCTCTACGGGTATGAATCGTGGACGTGGAACGAGGCCGGTCGACGAGGGCTTGGGGTCTTCGAGCGTAGAATCCTGTGATCAATACTCGGAGGCAAACCAGAGAATGGGGTGTGGCGCAGGCACATGAATCACGAGCTGTACGAAGTATACAAAGACACGCTGATATTGTCATGCTGATGAAATACGGCAGGTTAGAGTGGGCTGGCCATGTAGCACGGATGGCGGATGAGCGACCGGCAAAGATAATATTTAGCAGAGAACCGGATAGAGGCCGACGACTTCGAGGTAGACCTCGCATGCGCTGGATGTGTGCTGTCGACGATGATGCCAGAGCAGCGGGTGTAAAAGGGGACTGAGAGTAGCAACCCAAGACCGAGTTTTGTGGAGACGTATTCTGGATTCGGCATAGGATCTCAACGATCTGTCGCCATAAATGTAAATTTGAAGTAAATAAGTAATGTTTTTAGAGGTACCAAACATGTCCATAATGGTTCGACACCCCTCCCTCTTCTGGAAGGGAGGGGTTCCATACAAATCAAACACAAATTTCTGCACATCTCGGAAACTAACCAAGTAATTTGAACCAAATTCGGCAGGTGAACGTTTTTAGGGGTAACAAATATGTCGATAATGGTACGAAACCCCTCCCTCTTCTGGAACGGTAGGTTTTCCTACACATGAAATACAAATTTCTGCACATCTCGAGAAAAAATAAAGTAATTGGAACTAAATCTAATATGTTGAGTAAATGAAAAGAGAGCAAAAAATATTTTCATGGTAGTTTAACACCCCTCCCATTTCTAGATAAGAGGGCTCTTATACAAATCAAACACTAATTTCTATGATGGTTTGACACTCCTCCGTACTCTGGAAGGGTAGGGAGGTTTTCAGTACAAATTAAACAAATATTTCAACCAGGTTTTCCGGAAGACAGTCTAAAATGATCGGGTCGATGCACAGTAGCCAAAACTCCAGACGTCATTTTTCAATAACAGATAGAAACTTCCCGTTTTTAATATTGGTTTTTCCGGAACCTGGATGACGCCTAACGGCCAAAAAATGTCTCCAAATGCCATTTCGAAATCCAAGATGGCGACTTCCGGTTTCTGAAAAACAGCCTAAAATAGCCGATTTCCATAAATATGAGTATCTCCGGAACCAAAATGATGCACAAAAGCTAAAAATCGATCACCGACACCTTTTTCAATTCAAAGATGGCGACTTCCGGTATCTTGCAAACAGCCTTAAATAACCAAAGGGGCCAAATCTGTCCACGTGGTATGTGGATGGCCCCAAATACCATTCAATATGAATGTTTCCTGAACCAGAATGACACTCAGAGATTGATTTCACATGCCATTTTGAAGTCCATAATGGTGACTTTCGGTTTGTGAAAACACCTTAAAATAACCAAATACCATCTAATATGAAAATCTCCGGAACCAGAATGACGCAATAAGCTTAAAATTGACCTCGGGCACCATTTTAATATGCATGATGGTAACTTCTGGGAAACAGCCGAAAATGACCGAATAATACTCAATATGGATATTACCGTAATCGAGATGATGCATAGAAAGTAACCGTTGACCTTGGAAACTATTTTGAATTTAAAGATGGCCAATACGGGTATTTCCGGTGTCAGATTGATGCCAGAAAAACAGCTGAAAATGACCGAATACCACCCAGACTATAAACACATCGCAAGGAATCAATGGATTAGGAATGTTTAAAACTATTTAATTAAACACAAAAATGGGTGGGACGAAGATTGCCGGGTCAGCTAGTGTTTGTATAAAAGCAGATGAGTAAATTTTGACAGATTTTCTTTCTCTGTTTCTTATTAGTGAGAAAACCAAATATTGACGGAAAAAGGAATGAGAAAAACAAATTTGCATTGGAAACCAGTTTCGTCAGCATGCTAGGAAAGTCTTTGCGATAAATTAGCAGCCCATGTAACCAATACGCGGAATACGGATGAAATGGCCTTGGTACTACCCCGAATACTACATTTTTGAAGAATTCAAAGTTAGGCGGATTGGTTCACGCTAGCAGCGCAGCGACGCAAAGCTGAGCCAAATTATAATGGTTTGTTTCTCGATGTATCCGCCCATTTTTGGGTGGCTTTATACAGAAACTAAAGGCTACAAACGCTCACCGTTGTTGATCGAAACCGAACCAAAACGGCAATTTATTATTGCCGTTTTGAGCTTATGTAGTGTTTCCCACCGTCTCTGAGGTTAATACTGTTTGTAGGTGGCTTATACGTGATTCGACGGTTATAATAACTATAAATTAGGTTCTGTCAAGATATGAATGGTCATGTGTGATTGGTACTATCCCAGGCATAGCTACGTCTAAATTATATGGCGCCATACTCTCGTAAAAATGGTTATTATTTCTCAGGGTGTTACCGATTGTCTATCATTAGGAATAGAAGTCATTCCTGCCTCTTTGTTGAGTTCGTTTTTATATGATACAAAAAGACAATCATTGATGAGTAGAGACTTCCCATCTTGATACTCTAAAATCAATTCAATTGTTTAAAAAGCCATTTGGGTTACGTTTCTATTTTTTTTCACAGAACATATTTGAAAATTGTGAGAACTTGGGTATTCCCTGTCGTTTGTTATCGGTATTAAGAAAACGAAAGAAGAACAAAATACTCGGAAGTTCACACGTGATAAGTTTAAATGTTAGTTATATAAGTTTTTACAGAGTGTTAAATTGAGTACAACAACGACGTCTCGAATCTTATTTGTTATGAATATTTCAATCGGTCGTGAACGTAGAGTGAACAAATCTCTTGTGGTAAAGCCTCTCTGACGTCAATAAAATCAAAATATTGTAGACCCGATTAAAGAAAGGTTAATCTTTTCTGATTTTTTTGAGATCAAGATCAAGAATTCCAGTATTCAAAGTAACTTAATTTACCACTTTCAGCTTAAATTTAAAGGGGTGCGTATAACGACTGGGTGGATTCGCACAAAATTTTCTGAAGCGGTGTTTGGATTGAGAAAAGGTGGGGTACGTCTTTTACCTTCCTATCTCTGCTGCATCTTCAAGTCACATTCGATTTCTTTATTTGTGAAAATGTATTCGTCATAATCTTTCGTTGTTATCGCAACACAAACATAGGATTTGTACTAGAGTTAAAACTGGAATAAACGAAAGATTTTGGCTTTTTAACCATTTCTGTGAATTTCGATGCTCCTAGCAAAGATAAGTTTTTCAGAGACTTGAATAAGTTTGCCCGTAAGCAAACGTAGAAGCGACGCACCCACTCTGCGAGCAATTACTCTAAAATTCACACGAATGGTTAGAAAGGGATAACCGTTTTAGGGTAACTTGTTTGAGCTATAGGACAACCACTTTTGTCGACCAAACTATTTTGTATTTTCTTGACTAATTGAAAGCAACCTTTACAGCTGTTCAGCCTCGTTTGCCCTGGTTTTTTTCTCTGATTTTTACTTCAGAAAAACGCGTTAAGTACAATGTTGCGAACAAATGTTTGCTTGATCAATTGACCCGATCAGAGAGACAAAACAAAATGTTTGAGTTTTGTTGCAAATTCATTTTGTTTGTTTGTTTGATTTGAATGCTTACCAAAATGAAATGGCATATGAAGTTTGTATCAGTCGTTGTTTGAAATGTTGATAGAGTCGAAAGAATAACCATTTTGGACAACTTATGTTGTAAGTACCTGTTTCCGGATATACTGTCGTATTTTATTTAGTGCAGGATGTAAATAATGCACTATGAACTAAATCCACTCAAATTTTTATTAAATTCTACCCAACGGTTAAAAAGTTAGAGCAATTTCATGGTGTGGCAATTTCATCGTGGACACCCTTTACCAATAACTCGGTGTTTGTAGAAGCATTCTCTTTTGTGAGTCCTACAAAGTTGTGTGTCAGCAAATGTATGCTGAACATTGTTGCCTTTTAATCGCTACAGTTTTTCAAATATAAAAAAAAAATAAAAAGACCACTCTCATATTAAACGTTATATCTCCAGAATAAAAAAAGTTAGTATCTTCGGCAATATGTTTTAAAATATTCGTCATTCTCTGAGGCTTTTCATACACTAAACTTTTTCTGTATGTCAATGAAAAATTTCCATGATGGTTTGACCCCCTCCCTCTTCTATAAGGGAGGAGTCCCATACTAATGAATTACAAATTTTGCACAGCTCGAGAACCAACCAAGCAAACACAACCAAATTTGACATGTGAATGTGGATGGATGGGGATACTTTCGAAGTGGTCGACGAATTTGTTTATTTTGGTACTTTCATGACATATGGCAACGAGGTGAGCCGCGAGGTGAAGAGGCGGATTGCGGCGGCGAATAGGGCTTATTACGGATTACGTAGCCAACTTAGGTCCCGTAGCCTACAGATCCGTACGATATTTGCGCTCTAAAGGACCCTTATCCACCCGGTGGCGCTCTACGGGTATGAATCGTGGACGTGGAACGAGGCCGGTCGACGAGGGCTTGGGGTCTTCGAGCGTAGAATCCTGTGATCAATACTCGGAGGCAAACCAGAGAATGGGGTGTGGCGCAGGCACATGAATCACGAGCTGTACGAAGTATACAAAGACACGCTGATATTGTCATGCTGATGAAACACGGCAGGTTAGAGTGGGCTGGCCATGTAGCACGGATGGCGGATGAGCGACCGGCAAAAATAATATTTAGCAGAGAACCGGATAGAGGCCGACGACTTCGAGGTAGACCTCGCATGCGCTGGATATGTGCTGTCGACGAGGATGCCAGAGCAGCGGATGTAAAAGGGGACTGAGAGTAGCAACCCAAGACCGAGTTTTGTGGAGACGTATTCTGGATTCGGCATAGGATCTCAACGATCTGTCGCCATAAATGTAAATTTGAAGTAAGTAAGTAATGTTTTTAGAGGTACCAAACATGTCCATAATGGTTCGACACCCCTCCCTCTTCTGGAAGGAGGGGTTCCATACAAATCAAACACAAATTTCTGCACATCTCGGAAACTAACCAAGTAATTTGAACCAAATTCGGCAGGTGAACGTTTTTAGGGGTAACAAATATGTCGATAATGGTACGAAACCCCTCCCTCTTCTGGAACGGTAGGTTTTCCTACACATGAAATACAAATTTCTGCACATCTCGAGAAAAAATAAAATAATTGGAACTAAATCTAATATGTTGAGTAAATGAAAAGAGATAAGAGATAAGATCTAGATAAGAGGGCTCTTATACAAATCAAACACTAATTTCTATGATGGTTTGACACTCCTCCGTACTCTGGAAGGGTAGGGAGGTTTTCAGTACAAATTAAACAAATATTTCAACCAGGTTTTCCGGAAGACAGTCTAAAATGATCGGGTCGATGCACAGTAGCCAAAACTCCAGACGTCATTTTTCAATAACAGATAGAAACTTCCCGTTTTTAATATTGGTTTTTCCGGAACCTGGATGACGCCTAACGGCCAAAAAATGTCTCCAAATGCCATTTTGAAATCCAAGATGGCGACTTCCGGTTTCTGAAAAACAGCCTAAAATAGCCGATTTCCATAAATATGAGTATCTCCGGAACCAAAATGATGCACAAAAGCTAAAAATCGATCACCGACACCTTTTTCAATTCAAAGATGGCGACTTCCGGTATCTTGCAGACAGCCTTAAATAACCAAAGGGGCCAAATCTGTCCACGTGGTATGTGGATGACCCCAAGTACCATTATTATTGCCGTTTGAGCTTATGTAGTGTTTCCCACCGTCTCTGAGGTTAATACTGTTTGTAGGTGGCTTATACGTGATTCGACGGTTATAATAACTATAAATTAGGTTCTGTCAAGATATGAATGGTCATGTGTGATTGGTACTATCCCAGGCATAGCTACGTCTAAATTATATGGCGCCATACTCTCGTAAAAATGGTTATTATTTCTCAGGGTGTTACCGATTGTCTATCATTAGGAATAGAAGTCATTCCTGCCTCTTTGTTGAGTTCGTTTTTATATGATACAAAAAGACAATCATTGATGAGTAGAGACTTCCCATCTTGATACTCTAAAATCAATTCAATTGTTTAAAAAGCCATTTGGGTTACGTTTCTATTTTTTTTCACAGAACATATTTGAAAATTGTGAGAACTTGGGTATTCCCTGTCGTTTGTTATCGGTATTAAGAAAACGAAAGAAGAACAAAATACTCGGAAGTTCACACGTGATAAGTTTAAATGTTAGTTATATAAGTTTTTACAGAGTGTTAAATTGAGTACAATAACGACGTCTCGAATCTTATTTGTTATGAATATTTCAATCGGTCGTGAACGTAGAGTGAACAAATCTCTTGTGGTAAAGCCTCTCTGACGTCAATAAAATCAAAATATTGTAGACCCGATTAAAGAAAGGTTAATCTTTTCTGATTTTTTTGAGATCAAGATCAAGAATTCCAGTATTCAAAGTTACTTAATTTACCACTTTCAGCTTAAATTTAAAGGGGTGCGTATAACGACTGGGTGGATTCGCACAAAATCTTCTGAAGCGGTGTTTGGATTGAGAAAAGGTGAGGTACGTCTTTTACCTTCCTATCTCTGCTGCATCTTCAAGTCACATTCGATTTCTTTATTTGTGAAAATGTATTCGTCATAATCTTTCGTTGTTATCGCAACACAAACATAGGATTTGTACTAGAGTTAAAACTGGAATAAACGAAAGATTTTGGCTTTTTAACCATTTCTGTGAATTTCGATGCTCCTAGCAAAGATAAGTTTTTCAGAGACTTGAATAAGTTTGCCCGTAAGCAAACGTAGAAGCGACGTACCCACTCTGCGAGCAATAACTCTAAAATTCACACGAATGGTTAGAAAGGGATAGCCGTTTTAGGGTAACTTGTTTGAGCTATAGGGCAACCACTTTTGTCGACCAAACTATTTTGTATTTTCTTGACTAATTGAAAGCAACCTTTACAGCTGTTCAGCCTCGTTTGCCCTGGTTTTTTTCTCTGATTTTTTACTTCAGAAAAACGCGTTAAGTACAATGTTGCGAACAAATGTTTGCTTGATCAATTGACCCGATCAGAGAGACAAAACAAAATGTTTGAGTTTTGTTGCAAATTCATTTTGTTTGTTTGTTTGTCTTGAATGCTTACCAAAATGAAATGGCATATGAAGTTTGTATCAGTCGTTGTTTGAAATGTTGATAGAGTCGAATGAATAACCATTTTGGACAACTTATGTTGCAAGAACCTGTTTCCGGATATACAGTCGTATTTTATTTAGTTTCATTGTTGTATGAAAAGTCACCTGGAAAATACAAAATTTAAGTAAATCATGATATTTGCATTGCGCGCAGATTCATTTTTTTGATATTGGTTAGTTATGCTTTTCTGGTCGAGGTACTGTGTAAGTCCGCTGGAACAAGCGCTGTTCTCAAGCATAAATCATTTTGATCATTATCTTCCGTCGTGTCGCTGTCTACCGCTGACATAAGCTTGTTTCAGTTCCAGTACAAACTGAATCGACGCACTGTCAATTAAGTTATAATCGGTTGAACTCGTTTTTGTTTCATACTGGGGCCATAGTTAAGTCACCTTTTGCTTGACTCACCCACTAACGCCACTAACTAGCCGGACGCAGAATGATCTGGCACTAAAGTGTCGATGCTGTTAGGCTGCCACGGGAAATAGGATGTTTAATTGAATTATATTAAGTTGTTTGAATATGGATTATGCTGGGTTGAGGTCAACATAGTAGTTAAACACAACCTTTTGTTAAACTCTAGTTGTTAAGTGTTCTCACCCTGAGGTAGGCCATTGTTTTATGAACTATCGTTCAACTATATTCAACTGAGCAATGGTTAGAAAGAAAAAGTTCACATGGATTAGAGACTATAAAAATATACTTCAATAATGAGTTCAATAAAAAATAGACAACAATTAGCAATAGTAGATCTCATCATGGTATAAAAGTACAATTATCTGATTTGATGTTGTTAGAGGAACTTTTAATATTGAAGTTGCACCACATTTTGGTGGTTAATCTCATACTTTAAAGAAGAGAAATATTGGACTCCTTTTGCAAGACTTCATAGAATCCATAATATGATACAACATTATTTTAAAGCACGTTTTCCGGCTTTTCAAAACCTTTTCTTGTCGTCTTACTTTATTATATCTATATTATTTTTTTCATATCTCATTAATCAATCAGCACTTGATACAATGGTGCTTATTACGGGAGTCACTTCACGGTGAAACCAGAGTGAAGTGAATACAGACCTACTACGGGACTTACGTAAGTGAGAAAAACGTCGCAAAGTGACATCTGCCGTGAAACTCGGATAAGTGTCATATCAGTGAATTGAAAACGGAATAAGCAACGTTTCGCGTAGAATTATTTCACGACCATTTTTAACGGTGAAATGATTTCACGAAGAAGGGATAAGTCAGGAAAATTGATTGATTTGTGATCTAATAGTAAATGTTGGATTTATTTTTTAGTAACGAAACGAATCACATTTCGATCCGTGCCTCAAAGCGGTCAAAGTTTCAGCTTTTTGACCGATCAAAAAATTCACACTAATTCATGAAATTTTCGATACCGAAAACAAAATATCTTATCCAAATGTCTTAGAAATGCAGAAAACGTTAAGATCTGGTGCTATCTAAAAAAACGGAAAAAATCGACTTTCTGGGATTGAGAAATTTTTGAGCTGGGAAACTCGCTCATTTCACTTGTCCTATTCTCTTTTTCACTTCACTGTCAATCTCACTTCACGGAGGTGATTTTTGTCACCTCACTTGAGGTGGAATCGGGAATCTCAAAAAGTGAAGTGAGCGTAAGAGTGAAATATATTTCACCATGAAGTGACTCCCGTAATAAGCACCATATTTTACTCTTTCTCGCACGCCTTCGGCAATGGTTGCTTGAGTCTTTTTCTCAATGGGAAAGGAATTCTTTATGTGGTACTCGAAAAATGGTAAACAAATATAGACGTAACCAAATGTTAACTTATCATCTGTTTGTTTTGGGTGATATATGGCAAAAAAGGTAATTCTTTTATCCAAAGATGGAGTGAAGCCGATTATTATGACTTATATTGTAATGAATGAATCAAATTCAGAAATATATATTCATTAAACCATAAGGTAACCCTTTTTTTTCTAAAATGCACCAGCTAGGGGTTCTAATAGAAAATAGAAGCTAAGGGTTCTAATAGGAAATTTAATTGATACGGTACGAATTGTCTACATATATAGAGAGTAAAATTTATTTCCCTCTGTACCTCTGCGTAATGTACGAGTTCCTACACACATAAAGCTGAACTCAAGTCCATCAAGTTCCCAAGGCAGCGTCCGATTTAGTTTATCGAAATGGCTCATTGCAAATCAAGTTTGATCACGATTTACCCAAAACCTACTGATACATGTCATTCTATCATCAGTTTAAAGGCCCAAACACAATGGATACGTTTGCGTTGCGTTGACGTTAATTTGACAGAAAATGTATGGACTAACTGTCAAATTGCCGCAAACGCAGCCGCAACGTATTTATTGTGTTTGGGCCTTAAGCGCTAAAACATCGATTATGATTTGTGATCTGGCGTTGTTTTGTACATTGTTTCATTAATAACATAGGACAGATTGATTATCACAAAGCTGCTATCCTTCCAATGCAAATTTTTAGTGCTTTTGTTGAAGTTCAAATTCATGATCACTACACCAAAACCCAATGTCGAATGCAAGCATTTATTCCCAACCACTAGAGAAGAATAATGGTTATGTCGTCTTATTTCTCAAAACTCCGGTCATAGACGCACCGTAAACCAGCTCGCCCATACACATACTTGAACACTCGAAGAAGCGCATGCGTAACATAACCACCCAACAACATCTTTCTCCTCCTCGCTTCAAGCTAAACTTGATGTATGCGATTTATGTCTTGTTTTGTTTTTCTTTGCACAACGTTTGACATTTTCGACTGTCAGACTAAAGTCAAAGATTTGCAAGCATAACAGTGTAGTGTTGGTCCTGGGTCTCGTTTAGTTTTCTTCAGGAATGCAACTGTTTGTTGTGTTTGGAAGGTACCACCTTACGCAGCTTCCGCATGCTGAACGAAATGTTGAATTGTTGGTCACTGTAACTGTTCACATCATCGGTGATTAATGCATAGTAAGAGTTAAAAAATAGTGCATAAGCGAGACATTTTATGTTTAGGCAGTGCTAGAGAAAGTTGAATCTTCTTACGTATAAATTCCTATATACCTCGCTTGAAGCAGTATTAAATTGGCATCTAAACTCTCTTACATACCTGGACAACAAGAGATACGTACCCGTACGTTTGTGTGTGAGCGGTGCCAATAGCGGTTTATCAACCACACGGCATCTTGCAAAATTGCATTTTTGGTGGTATTCTTAGCCCGCGTGGTGTGTGTCTAAATGTCGCTACTGTCGCTCGGATGTGGTGTAAATTACCTATGCCAAAGAGAACAAAAAGTTACTAGCAAATATAACACTCATCTCAGTAAACATCGTGAATGAAATCAACAATAAACAAAAGTGACTCTTCATTTTGATCATTATTGTCAGCCCAACTATTGAAAAATCGCTTTGCGTTACGCTCAGTCATCTATTATTTTATTTGTACGTATGTGTGATTAAATATCGACAATCGTCAATATTTAGAGTAGATCAAATAGCTACATTTGCTAAAATCGTTCTTCCGCCAGCTATTGGCACCCGTCTTAGAGTCGATCTTTTTAGTGCGTGTGTTTATATAGTTTAATACCGACAGTGAAAATGTTGCAAATCAACGGTGATCTGGAACCAGTTGCACCAACGAACCGTCTGTCGGCCAGCAAGGAAGAATTGCACGAATGGTAAGTGAAACTCTATGCATAGTTTCCGTCTGGGGCAATCTGATGGTAAACATTAATCAGGCTGACGGGTATGAAACGTCATGTTGCTGGGTGGTGGTAGTGCTACAAGTGTAGCTGTTGCGGTTGCTGTTGTTGTAGGTATGTCTATAATTCAAACGCGGGAGCGTAGAAATATTGTTGCGTACGGATGTAACACCCTGCGATGGTTCCGATTGCTGCACGGTTAACAAAGATTGAGCGGATAGTTTCCGATGTACATTATTTATTGTGTTGAAATTGTGACCCCATCCGTGTTGTTTAGTGTGAGCGTATACTACTACTGCACCATTTCTACTACTGCACCATTTCTTCAAATGTAAATTTTTTTTCAAGAATCATAGCTTAGTTGTTAACTACATTAAAAACTAATTGTTTTATACATTTGAACCAAAAATACTTACATGATCTAAAATGTGTATATGTTGAAATATTATAGACAAATATTATTTATTTGAGTTCATTGGTGTATTTTTGTACTACTAAATGCTTAGCAAAAAGCAACAAAGTAGTTTAAGAATATTTGCAATTAAATGTAGGGTCAGAATTCGCGAAACGGATCACTAAAAATTGCCATGTCTAGTTTTCTCAAAGGAATATTAAAAACAATAAATGTTCCATTCGAGAATATAATTCTCTAAGGGGGGTCTATGTAATGTCCACGATCTATATAGACTGTTCCGAAAATTATAAATACATCTTCTTTCTTGAATAAAACAATAAACACAGGATTTTTCGGGTCATTTTATTCTGAAATATAGATAACAAGTGTTTTCCTTCCAGTTCCAATTCAAGTTGGGATTATTTTTCGTAGGATACGCGAGTTCTCTAACTTTTCTCTTAACACTACTCATAAGCTTTTGCACAGTGTGTTCTCCGACCATTTTTACCACTTTAAGCCAATCTTTTTTAAATTTTTCAACAATGTCTGATGGTTGAACATATTTCCTCAGCTTTGCCTTGGTCAAAGCCAAAAAAGTTTCAAAAGGGCGAATTTCAGGGCAGTTTGGAGGATTCATCTCCTTTGGGACACATGTGACATTATTTGTTTTATACCACTCTAGTGCATCCTTAGAGTAATGGCAGGAAGCAAGATCGGGCCAAAAGATCGGAGGATTGTTATGCTGCTTAACCATGGGTAACAACCTTTTCTGCAAACACTCTTTCACGTAAATTTTACCATTCATTGTGTCATTCGTAATGAATGGACGAGATATTTTCCCACATTCACAAATGGCCTGCCAAACCATTACCTTCTTGCTGAATTTTTCGGTGTAAATGGCTTTCACTGGCCCAGGGACATCCTTTCCCTTCGGTGATGTATAAAATTGCGGTTCGGCAGAGTCTTATAGTCCAGTTTTATGTAGGTTTCGTCATCCATTTTTTGGTCAGAAGTTCGTCATAAAGCTTCCGAGCTCTCGGTTTCACAGATTCAGCTTGTTTTGGATTTCGTTTTGGCTGCTTCTGCTTCCGACGGGTCTGCAGACCCGTTCTTTCCTTGGCACGCATAACGTTACTCGCCGAGGTTCCAAGCTTTCTCGCCACATCTCGTACTGATACTGAAGGATGCCGCTTGTAGTATTCCTTAACCTTTTTGTCCATTGTGGGATCAACAGGACCGGGTTTTCAACCACGTCTTGGGGCATCAGTAAATGTGCACTCTTCACAATACTTCCGCAATGCGTTTTGAACTGCTCCGACACTTATACCTTCTTCTCTGGCTAATTTTCTTATAGAAAGACCACTCACGGTGCTCCATTTGTGCACAATTCGCTTTCTTTGCTCGGGAGAAAGGCCACGCATTTTCAAAATTTCGCACTAAATGTTAGAAAAAATGACAGCATCTGTTTCTTTTGGATGTAAACAACAGGACGCAGCCAACGTTTGGTTGAATACTGCACGTTATTTGAAATGACGGTTGATCGTAAGTGTATTTATCATTATCGAAACGGTCTATACAAAAAGGGGAGGGGGTCAAAATTCGGTAAAAATCGGTCCTCGTGGAATGTGGATGGCCTCCAAGTTGTTATTGACATTTGAAATTTAGGGCAATAATTTTTGAAAATAGGCTTTTTTAGAAATCGCGTCTCAAAACAACGTCTGTTCTCCATGTCAGAGGCGGCTGATCATCGTATTGATGCCAGTGTGGGACTCTAAACAGTACTGTCACGATGGTCCTCCGGCGATGGTTACACCATCTACCAGAGCTGCGACAACACACACGATTGGGCACAGCTTTCATTATTGTGACGAGCAAAATGCAGAAGCGCGTGATATGGCGGTGGCGAATCGACAACAGATTGTGCAGGTTGAGGATCAGAGAACGTTTCTCCAACGTAAGTATCATTGACGTGATCAGCACTCACTTAGGAAGTACCGATGACGATAATGGAGCCTTTTACGCGCAACTGGAGTGTACATACGATAGCTGCCCAAAACATTACGTCAGAATCGTTATTGGAAATAGGAGGAATTCAGACCGGTTATTGGAAAGTTCAGCGCACTCCGGATTACGAACGAAATCTAAGAACATGGCCATACGTAGTATCTATCTCTAGTATAGCATCCTATATCGATACACCTGGAGATCACCACAACAGACTGAAACACAACGGAAGGCACTTTTGGGATACTATCGACGTCCTATCATGGCACAAACGTCGTTTCTGACCACTATCTCCTGATGGTCAAACGTGCCAAAGACTTTCGGTTGTCAACGACGAAGACAGCAAACCCATCTTTTCCGGAACAAAAGGCGCCGCCTGGGAGAGCCGGAATGTAAGGGAAGGGAGCAGCTGTATCGTTTCAAGAAACACGTAGATTCTACAAGATACTAAGGGCATCTCGCGCAGGCCTTGTGCCGCGAGCTGAAATGTGTCGGGATAAATATGGAGGAATCGTGACGAATGAACGTGAAGTGATCTATAGGTGGAAGCTGCACTACAAGAACAACATATCATCAGTAAATGATGGCGTCGCAGCAGAGCTCATCGAGTTGGGCCCGGATAAGTTGGCTTCCTATCTAAATCAGCTGATAGTCAGGATCTGGGATACAAAACAGCTACCGGAGGAGTGGAATGAGGGAGTAATATGCTCAATATATAAGAAGGGCGAAGTTGGAATGTGAGAACTACCGAGCAATAACGATTCTTAACGCAGCCTACAAAGTGCTCTCCCGGATCATTTTACGTCGCTAGCACGAAGGTTTGTGGCAGGAGGTGTCATCAAATCGGTTATGTGGATGAGCGATCGACAACAGACCAAATCTTTACGTTGAGGCAGATCCTCCAATAGCGTCTCGAATACCAAGTCACAACGATTTTAAGGCCGCTTACGACACTATCGACCGAGGAAAGCTATGGAAAGTTATGACTTCCCTGCGAAACTAACAAGGCTTATTAAGGCCACGATGAATGGTATACAGTGTTGTGTGAAGATTTCGGGTGCGGGATCAAGCCCATTTGAACCACGCAAGGGACTTCGGCAAGGCGATGGTCTTAGGTGGCCGTCAACATGCGGGGCACGAGGTTAAAAAAATTCAGCCAGTTCATCTGCTTCACAGACGCATGGACCTTGTCGGAAAGACGTTCTTGGCGGTTGCTGAACAGTACACCAAGCTAAGACGTGAAGCAGAAAAGGTTGGATTGAAGGAGAGTACGTCGAAGACCAAGTATCGGATCATTGGTAACGTCAAACAACAACTGCAGCAGAGAAATCCGCAAACCTATTGTAGCTGGAAGTCGTGCCTACTAGGGACTCCACTAGACGTTGAGGTCTGGCAAACTTCGCCTCGAGCTGGCGCGTCTCTATGACGAGCCCAGTATCCAGATAGTAGAACGCTCAAGAAACTGGAGACAAGCTGCCATGGGCTGAGTGCGGTGGCTTCACATTGTGGCGCATGTGAAATCTTGAGGGATAAGTATCTTTAAAAATATTGCTTCAAATTTGATGAAATTCTCATAGCTGGTGCATCCTAAATTGTAGTTCATGAAAACCTTTTTGTGGAGAAATATTCATTTTTTTAATAGTAACTATTTAAAACTATATGTTGAAAAATGATGTTCTGGGGCACTACATATTTGGGAAAACAACCTGCACGTATTTTTATGTTATTTCGAACCTTTCCTGAATGTTTCGAATTGGTGATATTTTTTATTCGAAATATTTAGAATTGGTGCGAAACTAGTACAAAATTTTCGTTTTTAGCGCAATTGTTGATGTAGTTTGGAACCGTACGATGATTGCGTGTTGGGCATAACGCAATAATTGCTCTAGCGTTTTTTCAATGTATTTGGCAGCTCCAAACTACTACACTTTAGCAGTTTCAACTGGTATCAAGCAGCATTACAAAGTGAGTGAGAAGCAAAACCTTTTTTTGTGGAATTAGACTACTGCGTCCATTATTTAGAACTATTGTAGTATAAGCAAAACCTTTCTCCTCCTTTCTGTTTGAGAACGAGACATATGCTACGCTTCTCAAGTCTTTTTCCCACAAGCTTTCGAGATACTCTCTCTTCTTCATGCATTCCCCATGAGTAGCAGTAAGCACGCACTGACAGTATGAGTGAGACTAACAACACTGGTATCAAGTTCAAGTATGTACAGCACGGGTGTCTCGCCCATTTCGTAAAGCGACGAGACATCGCCTTACGCATCGCCATCCGCACCGGAAGTGAAGCGAAAAAGCAACCTGCAAATTGTATGTGTCTAGTGTCGTCGCACGTACATGGAAATTTCACGAGCGAGAGAGAAATTTCTCTCGTCGCTTGAGAAAAAAGCGCGTGCACAGGATGACAAATAATAATTATTCAACATTTACAAGTGTTGCCGTAAAAATATAATAATATAGTTGTTCTGCGAGCATTAGTAACACAGCACAAAAAAAAGTGTAGTGCAAACTTGCTGCACGCAGCGCACATGCTAGAAAAGAAGTAAATGGTGTAATACTAATTTGATAATACTAATTTGATCAAATATTGATTTACCACCATTTTAAGAAACGCGTGATGTTTTGCGCAGAGAATAGAGGTTGTTGAACCTATTTTAACGGAAGAGGACTATTACCAAGTTTTGCATCTTCCCCCTACTCATCGAACATAGCAAAGATGCGCTATAATGCGGCTCCTCATCAAGCGTCGATAGCGTGCATAAACACAGATTATAAAAACGTATCTTGCTTTTCTCCATCATGATTTTTTTACCAAAAGTTTCGTTATTCAAAATTCAACTTCTTTTTCGAAAATAAAGTTTATTGTTTATGTTTAACATATTTTGGTATTCTTTTCTTCGCGTTGTAAACTTATGTGTATAGCATTCAAAGTTCCCTACAATTTATTCACAGAAGATTTCCTGTAAAACCAAAAATTCCTGAGCTACATTGCTTTGAATAAAATTTCCACCAGAATACTCATGCCCTTTTATAAAACTGCTTTCGAGTGTGAAAAATTTGTCCAGCTGCAGAAAATACCCAGTTTGCTAACTCAAACACGGGCGCAAAGTCTCACGCTTTCAACGAAAAGGAAACTTGATGTTGAATGATTATTCAATATAATAAAATAGTATCTCTATCAAAACCAACGAACCATGTGAACCTGCAGCTAAATCAGTAACGAACCGATACGTAATGTAACGAAGAACGAATTAATTTTTCTTTCTAATATTGTCAACGTGTCTGTTAGTATTGCTACTAGGATTAATATTAAAGGAAGTTTTGATTCAGGTTTAATTTGTTTCCTGCGAAGCACGCATTAAAAACCCAAAAGAGATTGTTTATTTTGTTAAAAGCGCAATCATCTGCTGTTGTGAGCTAATCTGTATCTTCTAGCATTGTAAATATTCTGAAATGAATTACCCCTAAGTTTATGTGACATGGCTTTGGTCGCTATTGTCGTCATATACTCAGTCAAACTAGCGACACCTACCGATTGCTAGCTTGTAAATCACGGTTACAGACATTTACTACTGGTGATATATCATACGGATTAGTCGCTCGCTCGTCAAGGTGTCGTTTACGATGTACGACTTGTCAACCACATACCTACCACTCCGAACGAATCCGATACATTACGCTGTAACTGAGTGAGGCCAATGGGTAGTAAATCCCTCCACTCTCGATGTTGACTTACCCCGAAGCAGCCAGCAGCACCTGTACGTACGGCACTGTTCGTATGTCACCACCTAGCCTGGAGCGTTGCTGGCCGTGGCAACGCTGACCAACAGAGGCGATTATTGCCGGAGGACGGTACGCGGTCAGGCGAGAGTCGTTACCGGCACAGCAGTATGTTAAGAGATAGAGAGAGAGAGAACGCTTACTCGCTCTTTCTCTCTCCCGCCGCTGGGGCTGTCTACGTGATTCTCAATCATCGGATTATCGGTACCGGCGGTTGGATGGTGGATGGACGACTGGGAGAGGGTTCGGCTGTCTATAGCGCTTTCAAATGCTCGCTGTGCCGCCGAGTAGTGATCGCGAGACTGGCCATCGACTAAGGTGGCGGTGCGGGTACGCTCTCTGGTCGGTGTAGCTCATAGGCATTCACGCAGCTGTCCCTGAACAAGCGTCATTAACACACGCGGTCGCACGGTCGGTCTGTCAGCGGACGCCTCACATCCGAGGGTGAACTGTAAAGTTTCAGATCTAGTTCTGTGGTACGGTTCCGGAGGCGGTACGGTTTCAGAAGCGGCGTGGTAAATCGCTACCGTGCTTTGTCGTGAAACTTCAGAGGTCGTGCAGGCGTCGCGTACATAGTCGTCTCGTCTCGTGTACGCCGGATTCGACTTAAATTCCTCGGACATAGGCATGGTCTAGGCGTCGTCTGAGAGCTCTGTGGTCGCAGCTCGATGTTAACTTTAATGAAAGTGTTCACTTGGTTGCAGCATTCATTTGCAGCAGATCTAATAACGAAATTAAAATTTTGCCCTGTGAATTAGGCAAGACAGCAGCGGTTAATGAAGGGAGTGGTGAGAAATGTTACATATAATTGGCTTCTGTACTGCTGAGGCTGCCACCCGTCGCCGCTCTAAGTTCGATTTTCATTTATAGTGATTGCGCTTTCGAGCGTTCAGTGTACGGCCAAACGGAGGGTTCTATACGTGTTCGTCGTGGAGGCGCGCGGTGTCATGTTTCGCTCTGATGAATTTAATATTAGTGAACCATGCGAGCATGCGGCAAAAATCGCGCAGTCTGGGCTTCGAAGAACCGAAACAAGTGCATTTTGATATACGACTATCAGTCGCTAGATTTATGACATTTCAATTAAGGTCTGCGCTGCCCCTTCTCGCTCCGTTAGCCAGGCGTCAGCTGAGCTAAGCTAAACGAAAACAACTCACACTCCGACAAGTAATGAAATGCGTTGGTCTTCGCGAACATTTAATTAAGTTTAGGTACATCAATTCTTTTTCTCGATTATTCTTTTTGGAGGGGTTTAAAAGTGCGGCTTATATATAGCGTGTGGCCAGCTGGATGGATGACGTTTGACGTTGATGGCCGTCAAATCAGGCGCTAATCTCGCTAATGGCCCAACCTGCGATCGATGATGTGATTGATGATGGATTTGTATGGACATCAACATGTAGCCACACACATCATAATAAAGAACCTCGGAAACATCAACGATGGCAGCACAACTACTGTTGTATGTCAGCTGGTTGTTACCAATTAGTGGACGCATGTAGTGCAGATAACTGCACAAGTATGCTCACTATGTAGAGGTTGTAAATCAGCCACGGGTTGTTTACATGCGAAACTAAAAGCAGAAACAACACAACGCAACGATGACCGCCAATTCGGTGGAGGCACACGGTCGGAAATGAAGCCATCGAGCAACTTTTGTGAAAGTGTCACTCACAGCCGTGACCCTGATTGTGGCGAGTAATGCGATGATAAACGAGTGCCTTACGTGTGGCTTGCTTGCCTTTAGGGCAGGTTTTAATGATTTCAATATTCATTTTGTGTTCTTACAGTAACATGATCTGTGTCGTAAATAAAACTACAATTTATCTACCAAACAATCTACTTTCAAAACCTGTGTTTTCACTTGTTATTCACGCTACATACTTTTATTGTGCTATTTTAACAACCTTCTTTCCTCCAAGCTCTGTTTTTAAATTTTAACTTGTTATCGTTCTAATTTGATTTTTGCTAATACTGAATATTACTGATGATTCGCAATTTCCTTTTCGTAGCATTACTGTAACGTATCGCAAACAACATCTTGGCGACAAAAGTTAACGTATTGCAACCATCGTCCAATATCCAATATCATATCATGTTACAAAGTCGTAAACGTGCGAACAAAATATGACCTACATTCATATGCAATAAATTTAAAAGTTTGAGGGAGCCAAAAATGTGGGCCAGCAAATGCAAGCACCTAATTTGAAACGTATCTAGTTTTCTGTCGGTTACCTTTTCTGAGGCTAACGCGAAAAGTGGCTGATGATGGCAATATATCATTCAGCGGTTGCTTACAACGATTTTCGCATGTATTCGAAGTAAATTGGTGTAGTCCAGTTTTTTAAACGTCGTATTTGCGTACGTTACGATATGTAATGGAACTATGAAAACAATACCAGGTCTGTTATACTTTGATTTCCAGTTGTGTTAATCCATGAGAAAACGGGCAACCATTTCAATCGCCAATTTATTATCTGTCTGAAACTTTGCATAGATAAGTCTATGGGCTATTTGTTTTTTCGAATCACGACTCATTTTTGAGAGGGGCCTACGTATAAATAGTATTGATGATTACAAATTTGTTTAGTGCCAAAACGGTTTGTTTGATCGGTGTGACGTTTCCGGCGAGGTTGTGGATAATAGTTTTGTCTTTCCGAAATTAACGTACAAAAAAATACGATGATGATGATCATGGTCGCACCTCATACCCCTACATTGCACACTGGGAAAAAAGAATTCAAATTCCCACTAATTAGAAGTCGCTGGGCTGGCAATATTTTCATCCTTTGCAGGGTCCGGGAAAGGTTCGATATTCTCAAAAACGCGAAATAGGGTGAAAAGAGGCAAAAAAAAAAACATTTACCGTGTCCTGCACAAAATGAAACCATCACTAATTTTATCGAGATCGGAATGTGGCACCAAAGCTTTGCTTTGCTTTATTTGCTGTCAAAGCTTAATGCGTAACATTAAGCTGCTGTCATCAGTTTATCTTGTTTTCTCAAATTTTCTCTGAAGTTTTCTTAAAGTAATCGAAAATCTTTCTGGATATAATTTATGTGAAAGTGACTTTGAAAATTCAAATAAAATTAACACAATTTTAACTTATTCTTTCATAAAACATATTTTTTTATTGAAATTTCGACTGAAGTGTTTCCGCAAGGGGGTTTCCGCAAGTTACTTGGGCTTCTATTCAGGATTTCATAAGGGAGTTCATTTAGTCGATAGAGGGTGGTGCATAACTTGTGAAATAAATAAAAAGATCAATTTCCTAAAAAAACTGTTGAAAATGTAATACAGGTCGGACTCGATTATCCGGAGTTTTAAAAATATATATAAATAAATAAATAAATAAATATATATTTGGGTGGGGAAAAATAATCGATTTTCCAGAACCAAGCTTTTTTGGTTCCTTTTGGGGTCCCATACAACCCCAAACTTACTTGAAGTCGATTGGTTTTGTCTCCGCTTGGCGCATTGCATTTCAAATTTGTATGAAAATTTATATGGGAAAACCTACTTTTTTGCATTTACCTTTCTAGAGAGGTCAATAATGCTCTAATTATGCACTACATTATGTTAAAGTATAGTATTTTAGATGCCTAACAACTTTGCAAAAGACACTGAGGAGCTAGAATGTCCCTATGAAGAGCCGTAACTGTTCAAAGTTGAGTATGTCGATTTGAATGCAGAAAATCTTGTTTTCTGCCAACATTACCAATGTACCGGCGTCAGTAGGATTCCTATCAGAAGTAACCTGTCGTAACGAGTTTATACACTCAGCTGGACCAAGCAAACAAATTTAGGTCAATATTCTAGGGGTAAATAGAATCTACAACGTTTTTCAGAAGTAACTTCTGATGGAAATCTGACTGACGCCAATACACTGGCAGTGTTGGCAGAAAAAATGATTTGCATCATAAATTTCGACATACTCAACTTTGGACAGCTCTAGTATTTTTTTGGCACACCCTAGCTCTTAAGTGTCTTCGGTCAAGTTGTTGGGCATCAAAAAACCTACTATATGAAGTCATGAAACCTATGGTTTGAGCCATTTTGAGCTCTTTAGAATAGAAAATGTAAAAAAGTTGGTTTTTCCATGCAAATCTCCATATGAATTTAAAATGCAATGCGCCAAGCGGAGACAAAACCAATCGACTTCCAATAAATTTAGGATTGTTTGGGATCCCAAAGAGAACGAAAAAAAAATTGGTTCTGGCTTTCTGCTATCAAATTTCGTTTTTTCCATATAACGATTCCCCACCCTAATACCCAACATATTCCATTTGAAAGGCGCAGCTGCTTTCAAATCCTTATGAATATGAAGTTCATCGCAACCAACCATCCGTCGCAACCAATCGCAACCAGTTAACAGATGTACTTTATCAGTGACTATTTAAGCGTCACGGCTGAATCAGCTACAGATCAGAGGTAGCGACTAAGATTTAATCAGAAGCAACCCGTCTAGGCGACGGGAACGATGAACAAGAAAATAATGAAATTTCAATCATAATAGGATGAATCAAATCAATCGTGCCTCTCCTTACTATGCATCATTGAGTTACCAACGCAGCATATAACGCAAAATATTTGATTCTAGTGGGCATTTCTACATAGAATGGATGAAATTGCAAAAATTGCAAATGTTACTAAAATTAGAAATTGGAGAATATAACTACTTCGGATAATCGAGCCCCGGGTAATCGATACTCCACATGATCGCTCCGGAGAATCGAGTCCAACCTGTAGTTACTGATCATGTGACAACATGCATAATTGCGATGCTCTTCTACCAGTTGTGAAATCCATTGTTTTTGGTGTTAATCCGAGCTTAGTTTCATATGAAAGACATTTGGAATTGAAAACATTTTTCAAATAATTAAATTCCAGGTACCTTCTTCGTGTAATTTTGCAAATTACATAAAAGCATTCAACATTTTCCGCGACCAAAGCTTAACTCCGGTTGAGTTATTTTGCGCAAAGTGTTTTTTTTTTAAACATTTTGTAGAGAATATCTTGACATTTCACAAAGCATCCAAACCTAAAGAAACCCTTACGTATCTGTATTGTTTATATGATAAATAAGTATTATATTTTCAAGAATTTTTTTAGTGATATTCAGTAAAAAGTGATCTTTTCATTCAATTTTCATTTTTGCAATTTATGCACCACCCTATGTCGAATGAATGAAACACCCTAATGAAATATAATGTATTTGTAGCAATATTTATCGTATATTCTCCAGTTATTTAAAGACACTCAATTAATTACAGAAGACAATTTTTAAATTTTCCCGAATTCCGCTTCCCGACACCAGATCTCGTCGTGTCAGACATTTTCAAGCCATCTAGCATAAAATTTTTTTGTTCGAAAACCGAAATTACATGTAACAAGACCATGATTTTTTTAATGATTTCCCCATTTCCGGACATTTTTCAATGTTTAGGTAATATTTTGTAGTTTTTGTAAAAAAATCATATTTTTAAAAAATTAGCTTTTGTCTATAATTAAATTTTAATTTTTCTTTTAACTTTTTTCAAAATTAAAAATTTTCTTAAGTGTATACTTTTTTTGGAAAGACGAAATTACTATCTACAAGTTTGTCGAAGACGTCTCACAGTGCAACGTTCCATTGACAAACATCAAAAAAGTGTATTTCCTATTGAACCAATTCTATATGTTGATATGTTTGATACATATTGAGACATGTTGTAATGTTATTATTAACCTCGTAAGCTCACCTATACGGCTAAGACACGCATTTACTGTGAAGTGGTTTTAACTATTCAAGTGACACGTTTTTTTTCCGAAAAATCTTAGTTTTAAAAACTTTTTTTTATACTTTATATCTTTTCAAGTAAACCAAAATGGCAACGGTAGGGGCATGTAACTACTACATTTTACATGTTATTGATAAAAATTTGAAAGCGAATCTCCCTCTTTTTATTTGGAATTTCCTTTAACCTCAAGTTTGCTTTTTCAACCAGAATTCACGTTTTCGAATGATACCTCTGCAACCAAGAATGAGTTATGTGTCGTAAATCTGTCCCTCATTTTTAAATATAACACGAAATTTATGTGTAAAACACATAAAACATTTCTTAATTAATGATGTCATCATTTTGTGCAATAGTAAATCATATATAAACATAATTAATAGAGAATTAAATAAAAATGAAAATGAAAACTCATTGTGGTGGCGTTTTGGTCACTTTTTTGCCGCCTATAATTAATTTAAATATGCTTTTCAAGCCATTTATCTCGAAATGGATAATATTGCAGGAAAACTACCATTTTATGCTTGTGTACAAAAAATTGCGTTTTAGACATTTTTGAGATTACGTATTTGACATTCATTATTTATGCAAACAGTAGCTCTCATCGGTACTAAACATTTTTCGTGTTACACCAATGGAAAGAAAAATACTAGAATGGCTGTAATAATTTTTGTCCCGCATTTTCGTACATTCAATGCACTGTGCGGCATACCGATCAAAGAAACCGTTTTGGCTCTAGAAATTTTTTAATATTTACTTTAATGTCGAAAAGGTTTTATCTACCAATATTAGCGGTTTTGGAAGTTATCTTTCAGTTATTTAGTGCATTATATTATAAAAAATCTTTAATAACTAAAGAAATACAAGAGATAACAATAAACTGTTTTCAATGAAACTTCGTGCTTTGTTATAGTAAAAAATAATGTAAAAAATTCCTCGTTCTTTTGTAATAAAAACTTTTGAAATAAAGTTGTTAATTCCTACACTTGGTTTAACTTGCAAATTGTATTTTTATGTTAGAAACTTCAGTAGGTATTTAACAAATGGGAGAAATGATGTCAATCATGACGCACATACCGATGAAACGTTTCTCACGATTTCCCAGCTACTCGTTCCGCGATGTTTGCTAACTTAATAAATATTCAATATGTATGGTGTTCTTACTGGAAAGAGGGGTGAGTTCATTATTGTTTTCTAATTGAGGTTCAGTGGAAGAGTGTAGTAAAATTCCTACCTCGTGTGCATGAAAACGGATATCGATCTCAAATGGGGTAGCCCTAAATTATTCATATTTCATTCCGGAGCGATTTATCGTTTGGCTTTGGCAGGCAGTCTCGGTGAGTGACCGTATTTGCCTCAGAACGTACACACAAGTATGGATGGATTTGGGATGACGTCAATGGAGTGAATGGAGTTAAATGGAAGTTCATTGACACAATTTTATCCTGAGTTATTACTGTCTGCCCAAGGAACGAATATTTTTCTCAATTTGACAAGCTCCATAGAAGAGGATACCACCAAAAAGACGCATGTCGTCTCACGATGTTATTCGCAAAACAAGACAGTTGATTTTTTATTGGTTTATTTCCGTCCGTCGAAAATTGCTGACCAACTGTCTGTCGTAAACTAAGAACAGTTGCAGTTCATCGAACTGATCCATTTGACTTTTGAAATACTGACTTATACCGTTGCGACTTACGTAGATCATAAATGTACGCGTTTGTGTGCGAGGGCACGTGCTCGACTGAGAGTGCTAAACTCGTGCCTAGATCGTGCGAACAATAAAGTGGAGAGTGAAAGTATAGAGTTCTCTTCAGTCAGCTGTTACTCATTGAAAACTCTCCGCCTGCGACAGCGATCGTATTAATTCAAATCCATTTAATCAACTTGACGGTTGTAAGTGTTATATTCACTACAGTGGAGTGTACTGAAAGTGTTATGTTGATTTCAAAACTGATATTCTGTTCTGAAAATCAAAAAAAAACTTTAATGCTCATTTTATTGCCTTGTTGATCGGAGTAGTAGACACTGACAAAAATAGTACTCGAAACATACAGTATTCATAGAATTTCAGACAGGCCTCTTGTGGCCTCATATCGTATGAAAAAAATACGTGTTGAAGGAATGTGATGAAGTTTTCTAGAATGCATGTATAGCACACCAAAAGTTTTGGATTTCGTAACAAACATTGACCTACATCTCATTGTGTTGTTTTGCTTACGGCGTCCTATTAAAGTAAAACGATGTTCGCTGCAAAAATATGAATACATTGCACTGATAAATGACAAAAGACAGTAGTAAGGGGAAATCGCCGAGGGAAAACTGACCTACTAGAATAGCGTATAATGTAGCTGTTGCGTTAGGTCGCTACGATGTTGGTGAACAACAGCTGTTGGACTTGGAATATTCAACTCGATTCCATTTTAACTGTTCATAATTTTTTATGGTGCGTGTTTTGATATGGTGAACGTAATTCAGAACTAGAAAGCGTATTAAATTCATGTTTATTTTCAAGCTGCTCTAGTTTGAAATCTGCAATCACAAGAATTAATCACAAATATTTAGTTCCTCAGTGGGGTTTTCGAAGTCTATTTTTTCTGGAAAATAATAGTAAACTTAGATGAAAACATTACACTTTGGTCAACGTTCCTATAGTTGGTCTCATTTTTCAAATCAATTATCAAAACCGGGCGAAGGTCTAAGTGGCATCGATTTCATTTCTGGTTGACCTCTAAAGCTTCTTATTTTCATATAAACCTTCGATTTGACTCAACCGTCATGACCGTAAAAAATCTGGCTTCCAAGCAAAAGAATAAGGTCAAATTTTGAGTTACGGCGCATCGTTCGCGCATGGATAAACCAAACGGACCGCCTGCCTGGTAGACTTGTATAAGTGCTTTTACACCCATTAATTGCACTAGTATGGCTTGGTATGTAATACGTAATGGATATTAAAGTAACCTTTAAACCGCTTCTGCCGCTACACATTACTGCTGGAACATTCGAAACCATCAACTTCACAGACCGGCGCAGCGCGACCCTGAAGAAGTCACTGGCTCTACTTTTCACGATCGGACGGCGATCTGAATCAGGGCCATCATGAAGAGTAAGGCGCAATTCTCCGTGCCGTGGTACGTAGTTACCTGCTCTGCTACACAAACACGGCAATCAAAAGTCGGTATGAAATGCCCGCGAAACGATGAAGAAAATGTTAACGGATGCCGCGACAAGGCTTGACGAAGGTCATATTTGCACATTCGATTAGCCTTGAACTGTTTTTTCGATACTTCAAAAAATTACCGAAGTATTTATCCGATGGCTCTATTTTCCCTAATGTTAAAGCCATTCGGTTTATTCGCGTTGAAAAAGATTTTGAAGGCTGTTCGCACTTATGTGAACTCTCATATGTAATTGTCAAAATGTGCGTGATGACAAAAGCAAAAATATTTCCATCCTTCTTTTACGCACGCAAAAACCAAACAAATATCAGCAACACCGTCAACGCGAATTGCTTGGCGGATCAATTCGGAACATGGAGAAAATCGGATATGCACATTCCGGTACGGGTGACGGTTCTATGTTTACTCATTCCATTTGAATCTCTTTTTCGAAAGATTTGAATTAACAATTTGAATTTGAAACACTTATTTCATCCACTTAAGATAGATAGAATCAAATAGAGTTCTTATCTTATAGCAAAAAAACTGGAATAAGTACATTTAGTTAAACAACATTGTTTAGCGTTATTATTTGTTTCGTTCAGATTCAACGAGAAAGACTACAAAAATGTAGCTTGTACTGATTCCTAAGTAGATTATTGAAATAATGTGTCCTCCGATTTCCATCGTGATTTATTAATCACTTCTGCAAAAACAAATCGATTTGTCATGCTGACTCAGTACAGCAGAAGATAATTCGTTCGTTGATTGCAAAAAAAGATAGCAAACTGCTTCGTCACTTTATGTGACCAGAATCGATAAAGGTGGGCTATCTGTACTCAACGGGTATTCTTTGTCGAGAAATTAATAATTCATTCGAAGATTTGTACTGCGCTAACTTCAGTAGTGACTTATTGTTAGGTAGAATATTTTCAATCAACATTTCGTAATGTATTCAAACTTTTCAAAATGTTATAGGCAAAGAAGCCTACCTCTATTTTCCAAACAGTCCTTGTACGTCACGACTGCATAAACGACTACGTCGGTTTCCAATCCTCACTGCCAATATGTTGCATACTCCGGTTCAATCTCACCCAGACTAGCGATTTCCAGAGGTATTGTTTTTGCACAACTTGACTCGGCAGAAGGTCACATTTTCTCGCTGGGTTCTAGTTTCGACGGTCAGTCTCACTGGCAAGGCGTGATAAGGACGTGAATTATCACTCTTGATTGTCTAGAAACTGCGCGAGCGTGATTGGTTTTGGCGCAAAGACGCTTGCTGTGTGATAGGACGACTGACGGCAAGATAAAGAAAATGTAAACAATGTCGAAATAGTTTATTTATTTTTGTTTTATTTATTGTTTGGCGTGTAATAGTCGCTGCTGATGTCAGTAGTCGTGAGTCTACTATTTGGAGTCTGAGCTGTGCTCTTTAAAAATGATCCAGTTTTGTTCCGTTGACGTGATCGAGTGGTTTGGGCAAGCGCACGACAGGTGGCAGATCGTTGAAGATGCTGAAATCTGGCTGCTTGATATAATTAAGTAGGATGTTGGCTAAAGTAATCATTTATTATTCAGTTGGTGCATTGGGAAGTGTGAAATCAGTGAGTTCGCAAGTGTTATTGAGTGTGGAGATTGTATATTATCAATTGCAACATTATGGACTGGATTTAGTGAAAAGCTCACCGTGTATTTCGAGTTCCTGCTCATCTGACAAATTAATCTGTGTGTTTAGGCAAGATTTCTGAAGTATACTGCAAAATTGTGTAACATCATAAACCTATGGCTTATCTGTCGGATATTGACCTGGCAACGTTGCACAGATCCAGACTGGAGGAACGCGTCCATTACAAATTGTCCTCCTGGAACAGATCTGCTACGGTTGATAGTAGTAGCAGCAGCAGCATCAGCAGCTTTCAGTTGGCCCAGAGAAGGTCAATTAAAACTCCGTCGGAAGCAACAAGCAGCCGCCGGCCAGGCGACTCTTCGTTCTCCTCCACCGTTGCAATGGATGACATAATAAACAATAATCAACTTGGACCGGCCAGGCGAGTTGATCAGCAGCAGAAAAACTTCGCCAGTACCTGCGAGATTAACAACACTTCAGCTCAGCATGAAGAGGCTCGTAGAGTGACGTCAAGCTATCGGGTTGGCGCCGGCAGGCACCAGTCAAATGTACATGTGATAAAACGCCGCAACCGGAATAGCAATAGCTGTTCCAGTACCGGTACCAGTGCCAGCAGCAGCAATGGCACAGTTGGCAGCAACTTCAAACATGTCGAGTGGAGCGATGACGATTATCTTAACGATGATGGTTACTTTTCGTCAGAGACGCGTCGCCGGAGATCCGGTACCTGGCCGTAAGTTCAAATATTTCTTTTATCATTCTACCCTGACAGTCAAATATTAGCAAATTAAATAAGGAAATCCCCAAGAAGCTTAGTTCTTAAGGAAATAAGGTTCTAGACTGAGGCATTACATAAGGCCCGAAAATAACTCATGCTGACTCCAATTTGTCGGGAATTCCAGACGTTTCGAAATATACTCTACTGTAACATCAGTATGTTTCAAAGAATACCTCGTCACTTATGAGTTAGTGAACATCAGCGGCACATGAACATGGTATGCAAAATTTTTACAATCTTATCGCAAATCCACTTTGCAATAAATATAAATCTCTGGGTGTCCGTCAACATGAAAAAGTTTTCGTTTGAAATGTTTGAAAGAGTTTCAGGAAACTAAATTGTCTGTTTAAAAACTTGATTTAAAAAAGGTTTGAAAACGTCAGCTCTTTTCAAATGTTGGTCTAGATAAAGTTTTGAAAAATAAAGTAGTTAGTAAGGCTTCCAAACCCACAAAGTTTCATTAAATTTTGGTCTGGCGTTTCCAATCCTTCAGTCGAATTGGCGCGAAATCCATCTAATGTCGTTTTCGTTTTTGCGGTGTAGCTACCCCGCGGACTACACTTTGTCCTATCACTGTTTTTTTTACATTTTCCGGACTATCCCGGACTATTCTTTTTCTGTCCCGGACAGTCCGCGCAAGAAACAGAGTGCAGTTTTGTAGACACCAACACATTCACACGTATGTGTCAAAGTCAAAAAAAATGTGTCAAAATCGGTTTGCTTTGATTATCGTTCTTCGCATGTCAAACAGGTCAAACATCAGGTTGAATTTTATTTATTTTATTTTGTTATTTTGTCATTTTTCAGTAAATTGGCAAATTTTTCGTACAGTAGCACAAACGCGATAAAAGACAATGGCGATAATGACCAAAACAAAAGTGACAGCTACCTCTGGTATTACGCACATCATTGCAACTGCTCGGAAAGTGTTTTTTTTTCAGCTGCAAAGCGTAGTCCGGGACGGGATAGTCCTGTCGTCAAAACGAATTCGACATAAACTAGATGCAACGGGTATGGTTTCACAAGCTCTTCTTTTTTCTTTCCTATCGACGAAGAAAACTAAATTTTGACGAGAACAGATTTGGACTCACCGATAGTTGAATTGAGGTAACAGCTCTCAATGGAAAGTATGACACGTAATAATGTAACGAAACGAAAGTGATAGTATTGAATAGTTTTTCGATTTACGAGTACATTGAGTATCAATGTTGCATTAACTAAATGGAGAGCAGGTTCACCGATTTGTTCAGACTTGTGCGTGTGAAAATTGATTTTTTTTTGTCTTAGTCTAGTTTTTTTGCTTTATTATTTCAAAAAGTATGTAAATAAACACGTTTTCGATGTTAGCGTTAATCAATGATTGAAATATCGAAAGTTCAGTTTGATTTATTTGAATTGTTTGATGAAAATTTAAAAATTGGAAACTGTTTTCGTAAAAATGTTATATCTCGAGATTGACTCATATTACCTCAGGGTGATTGGTGTTTCTTAGCTGAAAATTGTCGAGCAATACGATGAAACTATCAAATTTTGAACAAAGTGGGTGCGTTTGTCGGAAAAGGCAAATTTGATTTAAAATATAAAAATAATCTTTAGGGCAATTTGTTTATTTTCTTCAAAAAGCACTGGTTCCGTTTGGGGCCCTTAACTTTTCAAAACTTACCGAAAGTCGATTGATATTATCTCCGCTTATAATTTGTATGGAAACTTGTATGGGACAACCTACTTCTTTGCAATTCCTTTTCCAAAGAGCTCAGTAATGCTTTATAATTGCACTACTTTATGTTAAAGTATTACATTTTAGATGCATAACAACTTTTTGGAGGTAGAATTAAATGGAAACATAATCTATTTCCAATATTCAATTCTATTCTACTAAGGCGCTCAAGAAGAAATTTATTTAACTTTGCCGAAGACACTGAAGAGCTAGGATGTCCCTAAAATAAGTTATAGTTGTTCAAAGCTGAGTATGTCAAATTAAAAGCAGAAAATCATTACAGGCGTCAGTAAGATTTCCATCAGAAGTAACCTCTTGTATCGAGTTTATACGCTCAGCTGGATTAAGCGGATAAGTATTGGTAAATATTCTAGGGTAGGTACAAGTTGCAGAGATTACTTCTGATGGAATTCTGACTGACGCTGGTACACTGGCAATGTTGGCAGCAAACATCATTTCTAGCAATTAATTCGACATACTCAGCTTCAAACAGCTATAGCATTTTTTAGGGCCATCCTAGCTCTCTAGTGTTTTCGGCAAAGTTATGAGGCATCAAAAAACCTACCTTTTGATACGTATAGATCAAGCCATTCTCTAGAAAGTAAAATAAAAAATATCAGGTTTTCCCACACAAACCTGCATTCAAATGAGAAATGATACGCCAAGCGTAGACAAAACCATTCGACTTCCGAAAAATTGAGGATTATTTGGAACCCAAACACAGTAAGGTATTTTTTATGCGGATTGCTTTATTCTATTGCTCAAAAACGGTACAAGATATCGACCTTATTGAAATCACGTTTCCCGTTTTAGACCACGAGTATTCATATATTAGTTTTCGAAAAAATCACAATTTTTGGTGTAAAATATTACATTTTGATCTCTAGATTGACCACTATCATATTCAAACGAGGTTCAAACATTCTAGGACGATTTTCTTCGTTATACTTGCCGTTTTTTACGCGGTTCCACACAAATATGGAACGCATTCCTCGCGTAAAATACGACCCCAGTGTACATATAACAAAAAAAAAATTGGTTCTGAAAATAACGCTATAAGTAAGCGTGTATACTCACAAGACAAAAACCGTCAGTAATGCCGCTGTTGTAAGGCTATTTTTTTCGAAAATTAGTTAGTAGGCAGTAAGCTCACATGATGGCGCATAAGGCCCTCGCCCCTGTCTTCCAGCTTATCTAAAAGTCAACAGAAACATTGGACTAGCCCGGTTATTGTCCCTCTAACTAACAGGCGGCTGCAAAACTCCTTATCGTTTCAAGCTGCAATCACAACAAGTTTTCACTGATCTACAATAGTAGTTGCTACCAATATTTAGAATGCACATTAATCGTTATTGCAGAGGCTTCTTATGACCTCTGCTTCACACGGCGTGACCCCACAGAAGCAGGGTTGTTTAATTCGCCAGGTCTATTGTAAATAGAAATAGAGTCGATTCCATTGCGTCTGGTTCAGCGTTCGATCGAATTTCGTCGCAGGTAGCTTCGCGTACCCTATTAATTTAATCAGCACATGCGATGGAATGGCCAAGTCGGACGATTTTAATATATTTACGTGCAGCGATCGTTTGCCGACAGGCCAAAATGTTAATCAACCACGTTCGGTTTGATTAGCATCGCTTCGAAGGTAGTGAACATCAGAAGAGTCTTCCCGATTCCAAAGCCGCAGTGTTGTTCTGCCGACAGCACAAACAAGCGGGCAATTGTAGAGATAGTTCGAGTGCCGTGCGTTAGAGACTGCCGTATTCGGAAGCTACAGCTGTTCGTAATCTGTACAATCTTGACGGATCGTATCTCGGCTTATCGGCGTTTCATTGAGTGTTGTTACAGAATTAGAATTTTCAATCAATCAGATCGTGATATCAGAAAATGGCGAGCTGAGTGGTGAGTGATTTCAAGCTAGTGGATTCAGCTCGATGAATGAGTTTAACTAAAAGCTTAACTGGATTCCGTACCTTCAACTGTTTTATTTATCTCAAATAATGTAATAAGAATCATTCTTTGATTTTGTATTAGACGAAGTTTCAAAAATAATTACAATGTGGACTTTACTATGTGTTGAAAATTAAAAGAAAAACTCAGTTTATTTCTTTTCAATGAATCCAACATGGCGTTTCTATGACCGAACTGTACCTGATGCAGAAGAGTAAATAAGCCGTGGCCTGGGAACCAGTTGTTAACATTAGGAAACATATTCTCCAGTAGGAATACAGCCTAATTGCGAATTTCTTTATTCCACCAGCTCACCTCGTTTTGACCTGGAAGCGCACTAACTGCTGTCAAAACCCTTCTTTATTCGCTCGATTTTGACCCAGTTTTGACCTGCCGTGCTAAGTTCGTAAACAATTATCTGGCATCTCTTTCTTACTTGCGTCTTAAATGGCGATGACGTTTTATTATTCCTCGGCAGTTTGACCCAGGGGGCTCTTGTGGCTGTCAAACTCCATACATTTTCCATCTACCACTCATTGATTCTGGTACCAGCGTTTCTGGTACCCACTTTTTGGTTGGTTTGCCCTAAAACAAGTGAAATAGAGTAAACGTCCCATTTTTTCGGTATACTTATTCTCGAGTAAATGTCGTTTTAGATGAAAAAAAAACAAGAGCTCAACATTTGTTTTCAGTACAATGTGCACTTTCAATGAATAAGATAAGTTTTGTAAGTATTTGAAATGAAATATTACCGCCGTGATGAATTTATGATTGGTAGGCAAAATGTTGACGTTTATAGGCCCCTGGTTTGACCGCACACAGTGGAATAAAGAAAATCGCTATAAGTTTGCCACTGTTTATTTACCACCGCATTCGAAGTGGGTAACGTTAGCGGTCCTCTTCGAGCTGTCCGGATTTATCGACAATACGTTCGATCTATCTGCTAGTACGAAGACATAAGAATTACGGAAGAGTGTCAGGGATCCATAGATTTCATCAGTCGATGAAAACGGGCCTAACTTCTTGAATTTAGATTAATATCGACAATTTAAATAACGGAATCGAGAGCTTTCATACTGCCTTGCCTTAAAAATTACTAAACGAACCAGTAAAGTTTATCATATGGTTCATTTCACATCAAGTGTGCCCATCTCATGTCAACAACCTTTTCACGTTTGGCTCAAACTTTAGGGAATTGTTCATATAAGGTCACTATGCAAAAGTTCAAAGTTTGAGATTTCCTCCTTTTGCAATAAAAGTGTCACTAGAAATTTATATTTTTGCCAAAAATTGTAATTGAATTCAAATTCGATCACTTTCACTTATAACTTTTCATGATATGCAAAGGTGACATCCATAAATTACGTAATTTGTCAATAGTGTCTCTGGTACACCCAATCTTGTTTTAATTAGTTTTTTTTTCTACTAATGTAAATTATATCCATCTCAAATTTCCTAAATTTTTAAATTTTGTAGAATTAACATTGTATTCAACAACTAATCTTTTCCGATATTTTGTTAGCGGTGTGAGTTTTGTGTAAGATTTGCTGTGTTGGATTTGTTTCTTTGTTCTGCGCAGAACACGGGAAAGGATCTATATTTTCAAAAATACGCAAAAATAGGGTAAAAAGGGGTAGAAACGATCATTCCCCGTGCCCTGCCCGAGCAATTAATGGGGCCTGTGGGTTTCGGATTTTCTACTAAATAATCGCCGCTAGACTGGCAACCTGAAATATATTTCTTATGTAAAATTGGTCAGTTTGGACTGGGCACGGAAAATGGTTTATTTTTCCCTTTTTCACCCTATTTTTGCGTATTTTTGGAAATATAGACCCTTTCTCGTGTCCTGCACAGAATGAAAACATCACCAATCGATTTATTGACCAATTTTACATAAGAAATGATATATTTCAGGTTGCCAGCCCGGCGGCTTCTAATTAGTGGGACTTTGGGTTCGTTTTTTCCCAGTGTGCGTTGGGAGAGAAGCCAATCTTCCAAAAGATTTATAACTTCTTTCACTGGAGCTCTCGCGGAGAGTGCTGTGATGTATAACTTTGGTTCGATCTTTCGATATAATTACTATAAACTTTACATTCCTCTTTTGATCTACTTCACTTTTTATTTTATCACTTTCACATATTTTTTTTCACGATATGCAAATACGTATTTCGACGCTCAGTTAGAGCCTTCGCCAGTTCTAAGATAGACTGTGGAGGGATAGCGAATTCTTCATTTCATCGCGGTCCTGAGAAAATTTTAAACGAAAAATATTTATTACGAGTAAAACTCGAGTTACAGGATTTCGAAAAAAAAAATTTAAATATTCTCTGGTTCGAAGAGATCTTTTTTTCTAGGAGGTTTCTTTTTCGTATCTCCAAATATTTTATATCAATGGACATTCTAGAAATTGCTTTTTCAAGAAAATTACACAAAGAATCCAAAAAATATCAAGTTTGAGCGGTAGTGTTATGTTATTTTTGCATTTGAGAAATTTAATTGCGTTTATCCGTCAATGAGTATATTCTTATTTCAAGATTGACAATTTCATCCTATTCCTAAGAAAGTTTTACATGATAAAACTTTCATCTCTCAAAGCTATTATAAACAAAACTAAGCGAAATTCTTATTTGCTTCTAATTTCTATTCTTAATTGAGCTTGAGCTTGAGCTTGACGACTGCACATTTCGAAGTTGCTCCCCCGTGATGGATCTGAGCTAGTGAAGGGGATTGTGAGGAAGGACATGTCACAGTCGTTGCTGTCGGAGACCGAATTTACCTCTGCATCTCTGCGACTGCGACGGAATGGTAGGGTTTGGTCACGGTGGTAAGTGACGAATCGAACAAAGTAGTAAAAGCATTATGAGAGATCGAGTTTACATCTGCATCTCTAACGACTATAACGGGAAAGGAAGGTACTTTTTATCACCGTGGTCAGTAAAAATTTTTCATACTTTTACCTTTCCCTCTACACGTCGTTTTATAGACATTCATTTTTCTGCTCCTCTTTACCTAGCCTCGTTAGTTACTCCGCAAAGTATCGGCAATTATAACTGTCTGGAGAGGTATTCATTTAACTTCAAGTTTTTTTTCTGGAATTTGGCGTGCGGGAAAAGTCAAGTAGAGATTAGAGGATGCCTCAGAATAAGCTGTGCGTAAATGTCCCTCTCTGAGTGGTAAATGACATTCATGTAATTTATTTTGGAAAATTTGAAATCCATAATTTACTTATTTCCAGAAAAACGAGAAGGTCGTTGTAGTTTTTGACACCCATATGCAGGTACAGTGAACACAACAAAAATTTATATTCTTTTTCACTGGACGTTTGTTCTTTTTGTGAAAAGAATTGCCACAAATTATACATTTTGGATTAATGCTATAAAATTTTGACCAATGACAATAGCGATAGCGAATACAGCTTTGAGTAATTTACTTTTTACACCTGCCAAACTTCCTCTAATCTTCACGCTTTACACAGTAGGAGCTTTTTATAAAAAAATATAAATTGAAAAAATCATTGAGTTTAGAATATACTGGGGAAATTTCAATTTTCTGATTGTTTTTGGCTCGTGGTGTATGATTCATAAAAATTACTAGGGTAGGGGCTATGTCAGGTAATTCTGTGTAATTTTGATCTCATCAACGGTTTAAGCGTTTGTGAGTCGTTAAAAACAACTTTGAATCATACAGTGTCTCAGTCAAATACTAAATATGGCACTTATGATCGCCCTGATGACTATTTTGATAGGTAACTTAAACACCAGAAGCAAACGATTAATATTCAATTTAGAGAAAATAGTTACCACCAGGGCTGGAATTCACCTCAGTGCGGACAGAACCACACAAATTTGTACACAACACATTTGCCATCAAACCGTGCGTGCCACTCCCGATATTTCGTGTGTGTTCTCATCTCCCTATTCGCTCTTTTGTATTTCTTTCGCACCGAAAAAATACGACTGAGTACGCTTTGTGCATTTGCCAAAATGTGCGACACCACACATTGTGTCTTACTTTGTGTGTTGCTTGGGGCAATGATTATCGGATTTGACAAACGAACGATTATAGTATTAAATTTTTTTGCACTTCATTTGACTCTTACTGAAATAATTTAGGAGCTAATTTTCAGTGCTGCTCAATGGGTTTTGTTTCAAAACTAAAAATAGTTTCTTCCCGGAGATAGACGCAATATGTCTTGTACATGAACAGTGGGGTGGCAATAGAAATCGACTTTTCGAATTTCGTTTAGAAGTAGGGCTCTTCGAGTCTTCGAAAATAGTTCCCATACAAAACTTCAGCTTAATCTTCGGGAACACAAAAGCCCTATTTTGTGACCAATGAAAAAAATTCACAGGTAGTTTATAAATTTCTGAATACAGTCAGGTTTTTTTTACGCGGGGGATACGTACCTCGTAAAAAACCGCGTTAACTCGAAAATCCGCGTAAAAAAACTGCGCTAATTCAAAAATCCGCGTAAAAAAACCCGCGTTAATTTAAAAACGAAGAAGGTCTTCAGAAAAAAACCCGAGACGCTCTAGAACCAGTATTTGAAATTGTCCTCTTTGACGGTCATTCTGGATCGGTGGGCGGAGGGTATTTTTTGGTCTAAGTATTTTACTAGATAAACACTTAAACGTTTCTGGTTCCAAACCTACGTTTATTCGGAAATTCGCGAATTTTTTTTTGAATTAGCGCGGTATCGCGTAAAAAAAACCGCGTTAATTCAAAAATCCGCGTAGAAAAAAACCTTGTTAAATAATCCGCGTATAAAAAACCGCGTAAAAATATCTGACTGTATCAAAAAATTCTGATACCAAATGTTTAAATATGCATGAAACATCGAGATCTGGTGTTATACAAAAACAAAAAATGAAATAATCGATCAGTTAAAGTTTCACTTCTCGACTGAACGAACTTCTAAATGCGACGAAGTACAATTTTTTCCCATACAAGTCATTACCACCCTAATGAACGGTATCAGTAGTGAATGCATGTAGCGATTGTATATGAATACCGGGACAGAAACATGTCTGGACGTGCGTTATATGTCCTAAGAAACACGTCGTTTCTTGCTTCCTTTTCTCTGCTATTTTTTCTACCCGCAACGCAACGCAAACTGCTCAAACTGAAGCTCTTTGTTCTCACGCAATGTGTCACAAAAAGCAGCACAAAGTGTTGTTCCGTTCTTCCTCTCTTGAAATATTTCTCACTTGGTGATATCTTTCATAGTCATTTCGTTTTCGCTCTTTCTCTTTGTGCCTGTTGGTTGTCAAAATGTGTAGGTATCGTTCTCGTTGTGCCTCGACGTAAAATTCACACACTGAGCGCAATGAGTTTGCTAATGACAGCCCTGGTTACCACTATTGACGGAACTTTTTGAAGTAGAATACTTCTCTCAGGAAGTTCGGCTACATAGGGATGTGAAATGAAAATCTAAAACCGAAAAAAGTGAAAAATATGTCCAATTTCAAATGCTAATAAACCGGTTAGTATTCGATGGATTTCCTTCGTTCTTGCAGCAATAGATTGGAAAATCTTCTAAGATTCTTCCCAAAATAAGATAATTGTAATTTTATTATTCACACTATTGTACTATTGAAAATAGTCAAGCCTTGTCAAAACGAAAAATTCGACCTCTGATTGGTCGTTATATACTTGCTTCCCAAGCACGGTCGACAGGAGCATATACCTTGCAATTGAAAACATGCTATTTGTCCTATATAAGAGCCTGTTTCAGCCGGAGCCGCTCATAATAGTTCTAGACAGCGACAACAGCAGTCGTCCTTCCTTAGCAGCAGCACTAGCTCTGTGGTTGGTCACCACGTCTCAGGAGCAGCGCGGTTTTTCTCAGCGTGTATACAGCGACAACAGCAGTCGTCCTTCCTTAGCAGCAGCACTAGGCCTGTGGTTGGTCACCACGTCTCAGGAGCAGCGCGGTTTCTCTCAGCGTGTGTCGCCAGACAGCCATTATTCCCCCCGTGTTGGGGCAGCATGAAGATTGCCATCAGGAAATCCAATTTTGGAAATTAAAATGCCTTTTTGAAGGCAAATAAACAAGTCATTGAAAGTTAATAATTTTTGTCAACGCAAGCAAGTATTTTGTGTTGCATCCTAGCAATTTAAATTTGTCGCACCCGTCTAATTTACTGAATGTGAAATAGCTTTCACAGTGCATGTTGTCCGTGTATCTTAATTCCCCCAATGTTAGGGCAGCTCAAAGGTTGTAATTAGCAACCGATTTTGAAACGCAACATCCTTTTTCAAGGCAAATAAAAAAATAATTGAAGGTTAATAATTTTCTGGCATCAACACAAGCAGACATTCTGTGCGGGATGCAATCAAATTTTATTGTAGTTGTCTAATTTTCACTTTATTTAGTAAACCCCCCACTGTAGGGGCAGCGCAAAGGCTGCGATCAGCATAACCGACATTAAAAATAAACTGCCCTGTTAGAACGCATTCACAAAAGCAGTTAGTTCGACTATGCAGAGCTAATATGAAGTCGATTCAATCAATCAGCATAAACAGAATATCGTCGTCTCCCAGCTGCCAAGTTGCAACATGATGCAACACGCAACAGCGAGCAAACAAAACCGCTTGATGTTACAAACCGCAATAAGATACGGGTTAAAACCGTTGCGTGTGTGAGAGCACCATCGGTGTTTATTCGCTGGATACACTATCTACTGTCTACTGAACGCAATAATCTGCTTACATGCGACATGGGGACGGGAACATTTTCTTCAACGAAGCTGCGCAACACGACACAAAACATGTTATTTTGTTGCTTCAATGAGAGTGCTATCGGTCCGGTTCGACAAGAAATCATTTTTGTGCATCCGTACTACGAAACTGAGGAAAAACTTTAGAAACTGAAAAAAGAGGTGGAGCTTATCAAATGATCGCTCTGAGCCGGAATGAAGTCACACATATTTTTCAAGTTATGTCATTCCACCACCTACGAAAAATAATTCATTCCTATTTTCATCCCTATATAATAGCCTGTTTTAGTCGAAGCCGCTCATAGTAGTACTGAACAGCGACAACAGCAGTCCTCCCTTAGCAGCAGCGGGAGCGAGCAGTGGGTACCATCGATAGCGGATAGCGGCCACAACTGTGGCATGGCTGCGAATAAGCGTAGCAGTTTCAGCGGATCTCACAATCGATAGCAGCAGGGCCAGCAGATGCAGGTACAGCGGATACCAATGGCGGCCACAACTGTGGCATGGCTACGGATAGCGTTGCAGTTGCTCAGCAGTTGGGCCAGTGTATAGCGGCCACAACTGTGGCATGGCTATGCATAGCGTAGCTGTTGCAGCGGGTATATCAGCATCGATAGTAGCAGGGTCAGCTGATGCAACGACACTCCCTTCACTAAAATGCTGTTTCAGTGTGGTAGCGGGAAGCATCAGCAGCAGGCTTGCATGAAGTGAATACATCAGCCAGCAACTTTCTCTGAGGCCTCTGCCATTGTAAACGCGAAAAGCGGCGCGAACCGATTCGCTCGGCCGTAGGTTGATGAACAGCTCTACTGATGGCTGTACATTAACCTACAGCTGAGCGAATCGGTTCGCGTCGCTTTTCGCGTCTATTATGGCAGAGGCCTAATGGGAAAGTTGTATCAGTTTGTTCAGAACAATATTATTGTCGGTAATATTACAGAGATGCGATTGCGTAAATCCGATTTTGAATTGAACAATTGTTCTTTTGAGAACAAATAAAACACTTATTTGAAGAGTTAATAGCTTTTGGTACCAATAGCAGTATAGTGACAGCCTCAGCGGTAGATGCAGATGCAGCCGGTACTTCCCTGAGGCCGATGTGGAAGTAAATGGGAGCAGCACGGCGAAAAAGTTCGGGTTATGCTTAGACGCGCGTCATTTTTCGTTGTTGATATTCCCCACATGAAACGACGCGCTTTCGTATGATAGTGGTGGTATTAGCGGTAGATGCATTTGCCAACACTTCCTCCAGTAAAGCCGTGTCTAGTTTTCAATGTGAAAACACCTTTCTCATTGTGTTGACCGTGCGCCTTAGTCCTCACTATCAATGATAAACTGAACAATTGTCCTTATAAGGACAACAAATGAATTAATGAAGATTTAATTTTGAATTAAAATACTTCTCTCAGGAAGTTCGGCTACATACGGATGTAAAATGAAAATCTAAAACTGAAAAAAGTGAGAAAAATTTCAAATGCTAATAAATCGGTTAGTTTTCGATGGATTTCCTTCGTTTTTGCAGCAATCGATTAGAAAATCTTCTAAGATTCCTACCAAATGCATGAAATTGCAATTGTATCATTCGAACTATTGTACTATTGAAAACTCTTAAGCCTTGTCAAAACACAAAATTCGACCTCTGATTGGTCGTTATACCGCGCTTTCCCAAGCACGGTCGGCAGAGTTATGGACCTAGTAAATTGGGAATGCATCATTTGGCCTATATAAGAGCTTCATCAGATAATAAACAAACATTTCATCGGATATTAAATTGAACAACTGAAATTTGAAGAACACAAATGATTATTTGAAGAGTTAATATTTTCTCGTTTTGCGCTATAATCCAAAGTTAATTATCTTCATCTACATGCATACTCTGACTATTATTACGTGTTTGCGTCGCTTAGTGTTTGGCTACAGTCATGCAGAACGCAAATAACGGCGCGATGCGATTCGGCAAGACGAAATCTGTTGAAATGTATAGCTCTACTTCGCCTTAAAAAGAGCTGTACATTTCACCACGGTAAGGCGAATCGCATCGCGCCGGCATTCGCGTTCTGCATAACCGTAGCCTTTGTTCCGTTCCCATTTAATGATGTCGTATTAAATGTGCATATTACAATTCGGCAGCACTTCAACTTCTCATTTGCACAAAATTTAAAAATATCCAATGAACTTCATTCAAAATATCAGACAAAAAGAAATTACAATACTGTCAATGAACGGTCAACGTAATTTACTAGAAAAAATGACTGACACGCAAGCAGCCAGGTTATCTTTCTTGTAAAAGTATTCTACTTCAACCTTGCGGTCGTGGCTTTGCATACAACCTTCTTGTGATTTTTTTAAAGCAATTCTATATTAAACCATTTCATCATGAATAATAATTATAATATCTCCGACTTCCTACTCAGGTGAAATATTGAATAGATTTTCTCTGCAAACTGTAGAATTGTCAGAAGGAGAAATCTTCTTCTTTTTCCTCGCAGCGATGCGTCGTTTTTTTCCGTCCCGTCATTTTAGGTAAGGGGCCATCCACATACCACTTGGACAGATTTTTAACGATTTTGACCCCCCCCCCTCCCCCTCCGTGGACAACTACCCATATGAATTCTAAAAATATTGTATGGACCGTGGACATTAGCCAAACCCCCCCCCCCCCCAAAGCTGTCCACGTGGTATGTGGATGGCCCCTAATACGAAAGAAAGTTAAAAACGTTCAAAGACACCAACAAAATTACTGAAAAACTTACCAAAATAATGAAAACAAACAATTAGCTCAAGATCATTGCTTACTCAAATGATGCAATTCTTCAGCAGGCTAACTTTAGTAATTAGTGGATTGGACAGTCGGTTGCTTAGAAACTGTCATCATGAAAATAATTAGTTACCATATCTTTCACCATCATGGTATTTTAACCATGAGCTGATTCATTTTTTGTGGATAGAGTGTTTGCTTTTGCATTGTCTATCATCCTTAAACTATTAATAAACATTACAAATTTTTATATTATTTGCAATATTTTGATGGACTTTGAATCTCTAAGCCGTATAAAACATATTAAGCATAAAATTCTAAAATACAAAAAAAAATAAATCAGTTTCTCAAATGGCATGAATATCAAGTAATGATGTAAACAGGAAATTATTAATACCCAAGCAAGCAAGTTCCACCGCGTTGTGTTCTGTGTTGTAGAATTATAATCACAGTCATTACAAAAACCCATGTGCCAATATAGCACTGTGGCAACGTTTGGCTCTGCATAGCCCGCCACCATCATACGGCGAGAACTCAGCTCAACAACAGTGCAAGTAACAGAGATGAGAAGCAAGCGAACGTTCTTTCTGCTGCTGACGCCACAGCTTCGATCGTGAGGCGTATATATTTTGTAGTGTTTTTTTTTTTATCGACACAACTCTATTTGGTCATTCCGGTTCGTTGAGTTCTTCTGGATAGTCGGAAAGTTTGCTACACTGTGCGGTCGCAAGTTTTGTTTTAACTAATATAATTCTCATTTGGTGCTCACTGAAGTGTCATCGTCTGTACGATCGTTTTAGTAAATGCTATTTGGTGCGTGCGTTCAAGTGTGTGTTTGTGTGCACATATCAACAGGTCACTTTTATCTGTAGGCTACTAGGTACTAGAATGTAGATCGTCGTTCTCGCTTAAAGTACGGGCCATTCTAACCTACGGTTTGTCAGGCAGGCTATTCGTTTTTGGGATCAGTTCGGTTCAGCTGTTGGATACGATAGCTTGCATGCTTGCTGATTTGTTCGGTGATTTACAATTGGTTCGAGTTGAATATAACAACAATCAAAAATCAAGAAGTTAATGAACCGTAACGGTCGTGTAGAGCAAAAACTACTAAAGTCAGAAACGGCAAAAGCAAACCGACTGACGGGGTTTAATCGAGTAACACGACAAAGCAAGTGTTTCGAAGATGACGGAATCCGGTGAAAAGGATGACTTCATGAGTGATCTGATAAACTTCAACACCCCAGGCAACGTTGCATCGCAGCACCTTCATTTCCAACATCACCACAATCACCACTATCATCCAACGTTTTATCAGGGTCAACGCGGAGGCAATGTCAACCACTATTACGGAGGTAACGGTGCAGGTGCTGGCGGTAGTGGCAATAGCAGCGACAGTAGCCACAGCAACTCTACGTCTAGCAACGGAGATGGCGATATCCTGGCCGACGAGGACGAGATGCTGCTGTGGAGAGCTAGAAGGTTTGTCGGGGGATCGGTTTGTGGTAGCAAAAAATTAGTTACCTCCAAACGCGTGGGAAGAAGTTTGGATGATAACTGCCAGCTGGACGTAGGCTGATAGGGTTTCCGATAATAGTGTTATATCGCACAGTGAGCTTGGTTGTTGGTTTAATTTTGCTCCAAAATTATGTTCCGAAACAATTTTGCAGCTGAAGTAAAATATACTATGTTGTGAGTGAAATGGAGGCTGTGCTGTTAATAATTGTTCGGCTTTTTTGTTTGCACGGTATTGCTTCATTTTTTTCACTGTCCACCGGTTGTCTGGCTCTGTAGCGAGAAGCCAAACGTTGCAATGAAAAAACGAGATTTGCAAGTTTTTCGCGTTCTCCGTCACTTCTCACCCATAGCATGCAAAGGTAAAGGTTGTCTGGTCCGTGCGTCGTCGGCCTGATACAGCCTATGTGTCTGGGTCGCGTTTGCATGGACTGACGCAGGCCGCCGATTGGCGTGAGGCAGTCTACCCACTCTCGCAGACGCCCGAAGGCAGGTTGGTGCTGCCTGTGATGCGAAATACTAATGTTTACATATTGTTTATGCTGTGATGTGCTAGAATATGAGTCAAGCTAGAGGCGGCCTCAATTTTTCATTCATAGGGTTTTTGATCTCGTCTCTATAAATTCTTTTTTAAAATCTTTGATAACAGGGCTTACTCAGGCAGCTAATGAAATTGTTTTCGATTACTCTGTTGAATCAAGTTAATGATTTTGTTCTCGTTTTGCAAAATATGACTAGGGTGCACACGGTTGTTGATATTATACGCAATAATATGGCGACCTAAACCACCATGCCTATTTGATGATGATTTTTGAGCAAAGCCTAGAGGCTAAATTCCTATTCGGAAATCAACTTAATATTTGTTTGACATCTCAGGCCAGCATAAATAAAAAATACACATTCCAAAAAACACAGTGTAAAGTTGGAAAGTATATTTTTGGATTTATTTACTGACGAGGTTAAAATAACAATAGTGGCGTTTTCCGGTTGTTTTTTTTTTTCAAATTATACCACTAATAAATTCAACGGAAGTGCTGTCTAGGTACTGCATTTTGATTTTGAAACTTGACCTTCTGTTAAACTGTCGCTGTCCACTGTTAGTGTACAGAACCAAGCGGAACTATCAAAACGATCCGACTAACACCAACAGTCGCAAATTTAGTGATTGGTGTAATCACAATGAACATTTCAATTTCATCACGGTTTTTGAAACATTGTGTATACAAAATAAAACAATCCTAGTTGCACGCAGAAAGTTATTTGGGATTCCACAAAACCTGATTGAAGTTGGTAGCAGAATAACAATAATAAGTCCATTCAAACTCTAGAAAATGATATGATGTTGAAATTTCGGAAGTATTTCAAGGCAATAGATAGACCAGTCATTTGTTATTGCAAGAGGCCGTCTAACGGCGGCCGGTTGTTAACCCGAGATGTGTACACTGAAGGTTTCGTTTTGTTTTCCTACCCTTAAGGATCCATTTTCGCCACATGAATATCCTGAATCAACATTTATATGTTGAATATTGATTAATTTTTCGGCAAAAATTCAAACACTCAACTACGTGTGAAACACTGCAAAATTTTTCCATAGTTTCATGTGCCAAGTCCCATTAAATCCTGTTTATCAACCAAAAAATCCTAAACATCTTAGGGAGCATGCATAAATGACGTAGTTTTTTTGGATTTTTTTACCCCCTCCTCCCCCGTCGTAGCATTTCGTCGCAAAGTCAGACCCCTTCTAGATAATAACGTAGCTTTATAACAACCCCCCCCCCCCATCTCCACCACGGAAATTTTATTTTTAGCAAATTTCATTATCAAAAACATACATTGTATCATAAATGAACAAGAAAAAACAAGACAGTATTGGAAATGACCCTTAGCAGACAAGTAATAAACAGTTAGAATAAATTGAATTTTTTTCCAGTTTCATATTCCCATATTCCCCCTCCGCTCGTCACATTTCGTCCCAAACTGTGTCCATCATCCCGATGATTTTGAACTGTTTTCCGGACAAATTGGTTGAAAATCGTTAAAAATCTGTCCACGTGGTATGTGAATGGCCCCTTACTCCTAGAAACATCCATATGCCGAATTTGGTTCTATCTGCTCGATTGGTTCTCGAGTTGTGCTGAAGTTTGCGTTTCATTTGGATGGGACCCCTCCCTTCCAGCATAGAGAGGGGTCTCGAACTTTCTTAGTCACTTTTCCCGGTCCCTAGAACAAAATATACGCCGATCGGTTCAGTAGTTTCCAAGCCTACATGGATCACACAGGCCAACAGAGATGCATTTTATATGTTTAAATTAGGGAAAGACCATTAATAACATAGCTCAAAAATAACTATTTTCGATCGTCTATACATCTTCAAAATTTTCCGTACGGGTTGAAGCGCTTTGTCAAACAGCCTCCCTACTTTCCCAGCAAGCGTTACGTATTTTATGGATGTTATAGGCTTCCTACGAAATATCAAAGTCAGACCCCCCTCTAGATAATAACGTAGTTTTATAACCCAACACTCCTCCCACCCTGACAATTTTTTAGCAAATTATCAAAAACATACTTTGTAACATTAATGAACAAGATAAGACAAGAAAGTAATCAAAATGACTCTAAACACACAACAGTGATAAAAAATAGCAGTTAGAAAAAATCCATTTTTTTTCTTATTTTTATATTTGCTACGTAGCTTGGCATGACCCCCACCCTCTCCCTCGACACATTTCGTCACAAAACTGCAAACCCCAAACTCTCTCCCCCTCGAATACGTCATTAATTAAGGTTCCCTAAGCGATTATTGAGTAAAAGACTTAGAAAAAAAACACCTCCGCACTCCGAAGGATCTGGAATGACCGTCAAAGGGGACAATTTTAAATACTGGTCGTAGAGCGTCTCGGGGTTTTTCTAAAGCCTTTCTTTACGCGGATTTTTAAATTGCCGCGTTTTTTTACTCGGGTTTTTTAATTAACGCGGTTTTTTACGTGGATTTTCGGATTAACGCGTTTTTACGCATTTTTTACGAGGTATGTATCTCCCGCGTAGAAAACCCTGACTGTATATAAAATCGAGTTCGGCCTGTATTCATATTTTTCGACTCCAAAATGATGTTTTTTTTTTATACAAATGTTTTTGTTGTACAAACATTTTACCAAAACGTATTGAAAGCAGAACCGAATTCTTTTCCAAAAGCTTTTCTGTTATTCCACCGAATATTTCTTAATCGTCTTTGCAAATCATTTAAACTTCCGTTTTGGTAATGCTTGACATTTAAGCTTACTACTTCTCTTAGAGCTTAATTTAAAAAAAAAATAAAATTTTGTTGTTGTAAAAAAATAGAGTAAGGAACGGCTTAAGCAGTGGCGTCAGCTGAAGAAAGCGGACCTCAATTTTGATTAATATCAACAGTTTCAATTACAGATTCAACACGAAGGAATCTTCGATAATGTTATATCAATTGAAAAAAATCAACCGAAATTGCAGCCATTCAGGCGCTGGGTGCTCAAAAAGTCCCCTGAAAACCCTGCTTAAAAGAGGTTCGGGGTGATTGGAATAGTGTCCCACGCTTGGAAACTTTAATTGTTCTCTGTTGAAGTTAGCTAAATTAGTTTTACGATCTGAAAACACGTGCGGACAAAGGGAAAAGTAGTAAACAAATTGATCTGCTTATGTTTGTATTTCATCTTACACATTTCGAGTATTTCGTCCCAATACACAAAGACAAAATACTTCGTAAGCTGCTTAAAATAGGTTCTCTACTCTCTTTCATAGTTATTTCGTTTTTTAACGTTTACTTTTTGCCAGAAATTGATTGAAAAAAGTTACATTTCATGATTTTCGTCATATTTTCGGTGACTTTTTAGTGTATTTTTTTTCTCTAAAAATAGATGCGTATGATTGAAAAAATGACAAAAAATTGAAATGAGACAGAACGCTTCAAGCTGATAATGCTCGTCCTGAAATGTTTTTTTTTTGAATGAGCCGCTTAGCATCGCGTGATGATGTATTAGTCATTTTTGTTTCGTAAAATATTTCTGGTTCTATTTCATTAACAATTACGAGTGACAGAGAACGGTTACTAAATTACTTTTGATTGTCAGTCAATAAATGACTTTCAAATTATTTACCGACACGCACATCAAACAACGTTTCATTGCCAACAGGCATGTTCCCGATAGTAGTTCTACTGGCCGTCATGCTACCTCGAATCGTCACTGCTGTTACGAAATGGTCATTTCCTACACGTAACACTGTTTGCTCTTGGGTGGTCCCCGTGGCTCTGTGGTTAGCGATGTCGGTCGGCTAGCTCTCCCACACGGTTGTGATATCGGGTTCGATTCCCGATCGAGTCGAGGATCTTTTCGAGCTGGAAATTTTCTCGGCTCAACACTGGGGCACGGTGTATCGTTGTACTTATCCTACACATACAAAATGTGCCAGAAACAATTTCGATAACGAATTCTCTCAACTAATTTAGTTGATCGAGACCGCTATTAGCCCCAAGGCTAAGCGTGCGATATTGTTGTTCTTGGGTATTTGAATTACTCATACGGGGCTCTATTTTATAACTAACTCCCTTGTCTTTTCCAAAAATGTTGTCATGTAACAAAATTTTGTTTTCAAATCGTGCATAATAAAATTGAGCATAATCCCTCACGAACTAACGACTATTGCTGCCCATAACTAGACTCAAACATCATTACGGAAAAAATCATGCTGAGAGTTGTTCGACTTGAAATTTGCGATCTGGTGTTAATTAGATAGGAATCAGGGGCGGACGACGGCTGATTTGAGCTGCAGGCGAAGACTGATTTTGCCGCCCCCCCCCCCCCCCCCCTCAAATTTTTATTTTATATGAAACGCATTTTCTATAGACTCGAAAATTCGATTAGACAGCATGTGTTGTGTTAACAATTCAAAAATGAACATTTCATGCTTTCAATGTTGAAAAATTTTCTATCGTTTCCGACATATCAATTTCTTGAAGCACCTGTCTTTCGATATTATCGCCAAGCCACACAAACGTTCTTGCGACATGGTCGATCGTAGTTACGTCTTTATAAGCTCTAATTTTGAGAAACTTTTCTCGCCACTTGTTACTTACTTAATTTACTTTTAAGGCGACAGACCGATTATCAATCCAGTGCCGAATCCAGAATACGTCGCCATGTCACTCGGTCTTGGGCTGCTATACTCCAATCGCCCCAACACCTATTTCGCGTGCATTCTCGTCGACAGCACACATCCAACGAGTGCGGGGTCTACCCCGAAGTCGACGACCTCTATCGGGATTCCTGCTAAATATAGCCTTCGTTTGACGCTCATCCGGCATTCTCGCTACATGCCCAGCCCACTGAAGCCTGCCGTGTTTTATCCGCTTGACTATATCCGCCGACTTGTATGCCTGGTACACTTCATGGTTCATGCGTCTGCGCCAAACACCATTTTCTAGTTTGCCGCCAAGGATTGAACGCAAAATCCTACGCTCAAAAACACCAAGAGCTCACCGATCGGCCTCTTTCAGCGTCCATGATTCGTGGCCGTAGAGAGCCACCGGAAGAATCAGTGTTTTATAGAGTGCAAGTTTAGTACGAATTTGCAGACTGCGGGACCGTAGCTGGTTACGTAGTCCGTAAAAGGCCCTGTTTGCGGCTGCTATCCGCCTCTTTATCTCACGGCTAACCTCGTTGTCACATGTCACTAATGTTCCCAGGTAAATAAATTCGTCGACTACTTCAAATGTTTCCCCATCTAGCACCACCGCAGCACCAACCTCCAACGGACTACCACGCACTCTGCCAGCCACCATGTATTTCGTTTAGGCAGAGTTCATGACAAGCCCCAATCTCGCAGCTTCTTGCCTGAGAGGTCCGAAGGCCTCTTCCACTGCTCTACGATTAATACCAATAATGTCGATATCATCCGCAAAACCTAGAAGCATGTGCGATTTCGTAATGATGGTGCCGCTTCTCTGCACACCAGCCCTCCGTATAGCACCTTCCAATGCGATGTTGAACAATAAGTTCGACAGCCCATCACCCTGCTTCAAACCATCTAACGTCACGAAAGGGTCCGATATCTCACCGGTTATCCTGACGCTTGATGTAAAACCTTCAAGGGTGGCACGTATCAGCCTAATCAGCTTTGTTGGGAAGCCATGTTCGGGCATGATCCGCCATAACTCATTTCTCTTAACTGAATCGTACGCTGCCCTGAAGTCTATGAACAGATGGTGCGTCTGCAAGTTGAATTCTCGAAATTTTATCGAGGATTTGTCGCAAGGTAAACATTTGGTCCGTCGTGGAGCGTCCCCCTCGAAAACCGCATTGATACTCGCCAACAAAGGTCTCCTGCAACGGCCTCAGTCTGTGGAACAGGATGCGGGAGAGAATTTTGTACACGGTGTTGAGAAGAGTTATGCCCCGATAATTGCTACAGTCCAGACGATGACCTTTTTTGTAGATCGGGCATATGAGACCCTCCAACCGGTCCGAGGGCAATTCTTCATCAGACCACACTCTCAGTATGATCCGATGGATGGCACGATACAGCTGTTCGCTCCCGACTTTGAAGAGTTCGGCGGGAATGCCGCCCTTCCCAGCTGCCTTGCAGTTTCTCAGCTCTTCCACTGCTTTCTTCACCTCGTCCATGGATGGTGGATCCACAGCTTGACCATCATTCTCAATAGTCATCCTGCTCCTTTCGACTCCACTGTTTCCCTCACCGTTCAACAGCACACTGAAGTGTTCCTTCCAACGCCTGGCCACCTCTGTTCTATCGGTTATCAGGTTCCCCTCCCTATCGTTGCACATGACAGGAGCTGACACGTTTCGATTCCTAATTCCGTTGACCTTCTTGTAGAAACTCCTCGCATCGTGCCTGGAGAAGCAACCTTCCGCCTCCGCAAGAAGACGCTCCCAATGCTGTCGTTTCTTCCGGCGATGGAGTCTCTTTTCAGCGGCTCTAGCATCTCGATATCTACCCACGCTCTGACGAGTCACAGCCGTGGCCAACATGTGACCCCTGGCGCGGTTCTTCTCCTCCGTCACTCGCTGGCACTCAGCGTCAAACCACTCATTGGACGCAGCTGCCGCAGTTGTACCCAACACTTCTCGCGCTGTAGTGCTGATCGAACTGTGGATGTGTCTCCTGCGCTTTCATTGTATGTCTTTTCCAGGAGCTCAAAGAACACCACTTGTTACACTAATGGGTAAAGTGAGTAAAATTCTCAAAGATACAAAAACATTTGAAAAAGTATCAATCAGTTGATTTTTTGTGATGTAGTTTAACGCATTCATTGGAGTCGTCTCAGCTGGCAATAAGGTGATAAACTAACAAGTTCTTGGTGCATTTCATGTCCATCGATGTCACATTCTTTCTTGTGTGTGAGGATTTTCTGTAAATGTAGACAACTTTTCTCTATCTGATCTGTACTACAACCCATTAAACTGTGAATATCATACAAGAAGCTGAAATTGTCACTGTGATTTTTCATTAACTGGAATCGATCATCGAACGATGCAATAGCTACATCCAATACAGAATAGAAGAAATTCACTTTGAAAGAGAGTTTTTTCGATGTAATTGGTTCATCTGACTGTTCGTATGCAAACTGTTTCTTTATCATTCTCGGCCGAATTCGTGTTTCTGTTTGAAACTCCGGATTTACTTCTAAAGCATCAGTAATGACGCTATTCAAACCTTCATTTCTCATATTTTTCAAAAAGTTTTAAACGCTGCCTATCAAGTCTATAGTGTTTTCGAGACTGCTATTTATTTTTTGAAGGTACTTACTCACTAAATTGATTTTGAGCAAAATTGAATGCCAAGCTACTAAACTGCATAAGAATTTGATTTTTTTAATTTTTTTTTGCTAGGCTTTTTGCAGTATTTCTTGCAAACGCATCTTGCTTCAGATCCTCGATTGCTTCATATAGGGCATAATACATTTCTCCTATATTAAACCTCAAGGGAGTGACAGCATCAATTCGACTTTCCCAACGCGTTCCACTCAGAGGCTTTACCGTAAGAGAAGTAATGTGTTTTTTGAACGATGAGTTGAAGCAGAAAAGAAGTTGAAAATTTCTTGCACGACACTGAAAAAGTCTACTGCATCAAAACATGACTTGGCACCATCGCTAACAACAAGATTGGTTGCTGCATGGAACGGATTGATTTTTACAAAAATTGATTTTTACAAAAAAAGTTTAAGATAATTAGTTTAAGAGATTATGACAGATCTCGACGTTTCATGCATTTATAAGACCATTTTTTTCAATATCGAACATTTTACGAACTACCTGTGCATTTTTTATCGGCCGAAAAAGTGAAATTTTGACCGCTTCGAGGCACCACTTTTCGAAGTCCGACTGAGCTGAAATTTTGCAAGAAGACTGTGGCATGTGGAGTGTTAGTACAACGTTAGTACATGAAAATGTGGATGGTCGCGTCGCACGTGAATAGAAATCCTGCTAGAGAGAGAAAAAATTTCCTCGTCGCTTAAAAAATAAGCACACGCATTAGCCGTCTGTTTGCCGCCCCTCGATGATTGACGAGCAGGCGACCGCCTGCTTCGCCTACGCGTTAATCCGCCCCTGATATGAATAAGGTGATGATCGATACTCTAAGCCCCTCTGAGACAGAGTTCAATGATGATGCATAATCTATTTTAAGTATTGTAGATTTTGTTGTAAATAGAAAGTCATTAAAGTACAAGAATCAATCACAAATTTTTGTACAAGTAATTAAATTATTTGGATTACCTCATTTTCATCATTATATAAATAGCTGTAAACAAAGTCTAACCGATCAATTTCTTTCTTGCTCTTCCAGGCGAACGCGAAGTTTGAACGCACCGTCACCATTCCAACAGTTTGGACCATGTGGTCGGATTATGAAAAACTCTGCCATGGTGATGTTAGTATCTTTTGATTTGGTGTTACGTTTCAATGCTCAATTTTTGACGAATCTTCTGCAGGCAAATTCAGGATCCCGCCAGCCAGCGACTGACCTGGTACAAGCCTCCACTAGCAGTGCTGGTGATAAAAAAGGTTCGTGACTCGAAGGTGCTGCAGCCATTCGTAGAACTGGTCGAGTGGCTTATCAAGGAGAAGCATATGGTGGTCTGGGTGGAGGGTGCCATTCTGGACGATCCGCTGCTGACGGGAGACAAGCGCTTCACTAAGATCCAGGATAAATTAATCACCTTCAAGTGAGTGTAACACGGGGTTAAAAACTCTTGATTTTAATTGTTTCGATTGTAAACTCTTCGCAGAGACGGCCGGGACGACCTAACGGACAAAATCGACTTCATTATCTGCCTGGGCGGAGATGGAACGCTGCTGTACGCATCACTGCTGTTTCAGAAGTCGGTTCCACCGGTGATGGCATTCCATTTGGGTTCGTTGGGCTTTCTGACGCCATTCCAGTTCGACAATTTCCAGGAACAGGTCACCAATGTGCTCGAGGGTCACGCCGCACTTACGTTACGTAGCCGGTTGAGGTGTATTATCGTTCGAAAAGACAAAACCGAGCAGGAGATAGCCACCTTCAGATCGTCGCAGGATCCGACGACTAACATTTTGGTAGGTTGTACTTTTTGCTGTTTTTGTAAGGTACTTATTTGATTATTGACTCAACAGGTTCTCAACGAAGTGGTGATTGATCGCGGTCTGTCATCGTACCTGAGCAATATCGACCTATTCTTGGACGGAAAGCACATTACCTCCGTGCAGGGTGATGGGCTGATCGTTTCCACTCCAACCGGGAGTACGGCCTATTCGGCAGCCGCAGGAGCCTCCATGATTCATCCTTCTGTGCCGGCCATTCTGGTGACGCCGATCTGTCCCCATTCGCTCAGTTTCCGACCGATCGTATTGCCAGCTGGGGTGGAGCTTAAGGTGCGTGGGGTTTGGATTCATTTGTCGTACAGTGTAACATTATTTATATTTTATTTTTAGATTGCTCTATCACCGGATAGTCGAAATAGCTCGTGGGTATCGTTTGACGGCAGGAACCGTCAAGAATTGCTACACGGTGACAGGTAAGATCTGTTCCTCGTTTTTTATGATTTTATTGCATTTGCCTCTCACACATCATATAATCAATCAAGTATAAGAGCAATTTCACGAAAAACAGGAAACCAATTTAATCGACCATTTTTGGTTTGGCTGAAACTTTGCTATTGGTTTAATTTTTTGGAATTCGACTTATTTTTGAGAAGCCATTGAAAAACACTATTTTGGAAAGGTATTGATGATTACAAATATTTTGAGAGTCGAAACGGTTTGTTTGATTGGTGTGACGTCTTTGGTAAAGTTGTAGATGATAATTTTGTCTTTCCAAGAAAACAACTAACAATTTAAAAAAAAATTGTAACTGCGACATTTTTTGTGGAACTGCTCATAATCTATCATATTTTCGTGAGGAACTTTATCAATACCTACGATGTGTTTCTCTGAAAAATGTTTATTCGTTTTCGCCAGAACATAACTAACATTAATACAGAGGCAACGAATACCGAATATGGAACATGCAGGCCATAACATTGTAATGCGACAAATATTTATTATGAAAATCACAATCTACATCGCGATAGTTCAATGTATCTATCTATAGTTGCTTGTTACTACTAAAAACCCTCGATTACCTACACATTATCATATTTTCTGGAGTCCTGTTGAATGAAATGCTCCACTCACAGGAACTTGAAAAACGGACAATCTACGCATCTACAATTTATTTTTCGCTATATTGATTGTCTTCTGTTTACGGTACCTTTAACAACACTGAGTACCTACCTACTTGCCTCATAATATAAATATCTACTCGTTAATCACAATCTGTTACCTCTGCATGATTTTCGTTGAATAGATATTGAGCATACTATTTTCAACAATATTCATTTAAAAATGCTCCGTCCTACTTTTCTTTTTTATATTGATGTTATTCTGTACTCTTTTTACACAAGGAATACGCTGCCGGTACCCGGATAACTGTCCCATAATGAAAAACAACATGTTGAGAAAACGGCGATTTAATATTATCCGTGAATTTTCGGATTTCTAGCAATTACATCCAGAATCAATGACCATAACAGTTTCATGGCTCCACAAGTTTATCGTTGAGAACAAAAAACCATGGATGGAATTGGTTTTACGTTATATAACTTGAAAAAAAGACAAAACGGAAAAAATATGCGGGTACATTTTACTCGCATATTTTGTCCCATCACATATAAATTCAACCAGCAACTGGCGGTATCATTGGCAACGTAGATTTTACTACAGAAAAACAACATTAGTCTAGTTAATTAAATGACATACTTCTATATGCCTAAAATAATCCGATATACACTAATCTGGAGCAAAATTATATGTTTGCAGTTTGTACCACTATGCAGTGGGACTGTAATGCGGGTACTTTCAATATGGGACAAAAACAACTTGGTATTTTTTCCATGTTTTTCCATACAAAAGTGTCAATTTTAATTTTTTACCAGAAAATATGATAACAATTAAGTCGATTCCCGATGATAACTCAAAAGTGACCAAAATCAGTATGGGACAGTTATGCGGGTACCGGCAGTACGGGCTGCATGAAAAAATATCGCATATACAGGTCGGACTCGATTATATACAGACTCGATTATATATTGACTCGATTATATATGATTCGATTATATACAAAATTGTATATAATCGAATCATAAAAAAAAATATTTTTTTTTCAATTTTAAGTATAACTTACCTAAAGCAGCAATGTCGTATAGGGATCGTCCAAAAATACGTAACGCTTGGGGGAGGTAGAGATCTGACGAAACGTCGCAATCAATACTTAAAATTTTGAAGATCTATACAAAGAGCGTTACCTAGAGGAAAGAGGGGGTCGAAAATAGTTTTTATTTACGGTACGTAATTAATGGACGTTCCCTTCAGTCCAATATGACGTAACGCAACATTTTTTGACCCAAAACGTTGGTTTTTGAGCCATTATGTTTCAAGTAAAGTAAAGCTGATCTAAAACAGAAATATCGCGAGGGAACGTTTACAAATTATGTAACGCTCAGGAAACGGGAAAGAGTGTTGGGTTGGCAAAGTGTTGCAACCCATACGGAAAATTTAAACAAAAAGCATGGCAAAGGGGGAAAGGAGATCAACAATAATTATTCTTGCGTTACGTTATAAATAAGCGCTTCCTTATTGATTCATAAAAGTCCGTTCTTTGTCTTTTTTCAAATGATACACAGTCTTTTTTTAAATGATACACAGTTGCTTCAGCGATGTTGTATTTTTGTTGTACGTCACGAACCGACAGACCTTGTTCGAGATCGTAAAGAACTTTTGCTTTTTGAGCAAAAGTTAAAACGTTTCTTTGTTTCCTGGCTTTTACGTAAGCACTTGCCATTTTTTGTTCTGAATTGCTTGAAAACGCAGCACAACAATATCAAAACTAAAAGAGTAAACAAACACAATACACACTGATCAAAATTTTCAAAAAATTCTACTTATTTATTTAAAAACAACAAAAGATGTATGCAAAATAAACAAAAAAAAATATTTTTTCTGATTCTATTATATATACATATATTTTTGTACGACTTTAAGGGGGTTAGTCACAAAAATCCTACTTATTTATTCAAAAACAACAAAATATTTATGAAAAATAAACAAAAAAAATTTTTTTTTTCTGATTCGATATACAGTGAAATTTTTTCGGAGACTGTATATAATCGAGTCCGACCTGTATTTTGAAATATGCTTGAAAAATAATGCAAATCTTGGAATCTACGTAAAAACGCGCAACTCCGGAATTTACGTAAAAAAATCGTGTTAATTCCAAAATCCTTGTGAAAAAAATACAGAAAAATTGCATTAGATCATATGCTGGATTAATTTGACTGAGAAGAAGAAAATCATGGAAATGCGAAATATTGCTTCATAAAACTAAGCAACGTAAAGTCAATTGTGACAGCAGAGAAAGTAGTTTTGTGAAATCATGCGCTATGTATTCAGGGTCATATTTATATCTGAAGGGGCCTTTGATGGATTCTCTTACTGTTTCACACTGAATCCGGGAAAAGATCTAAACTTCTATTGTTTTTTCATCTGGAGATTCGCTCACTAATACAATTCAGACTGGAAAACTGAATATAAATGGAGAAAGTTACAATAATGTTCCAAAATCCGAAAAAAAACACAAAAAAAAACTATTTAGTCTCTGTGGAAGACTTTGTGTAACATACACAACAATGTCTTCTACTTTCTAAGATCCGTCATTTATTCTTGGGTTCCAGACTAACAAACATAACGCCCTTTTTTGAAATAAATAATTTAATCATTATTCTGATGATAAAAGTTATTACCGTTAGCAGCACTAGCGTCATCTACTGCCTTTTTTGCAGTGCTTCTTTTATTTCGACTGCAGCGCTAGTGTACGTGCATGTATCAAATTGGGAACTACAAAACTCTACACACAGCGTCAGTTTCACACGGTGGAGTGCGACTACTTTTATTTGACTATAAATTTGAAGAGATTTATGTTCTGACGACGGAGCTTGATTTCAATGTTACGTTTGTTGCTCTGTGCTTGGGTTTGGTATAAGCTTGTTGTTCATCGCAGTGAAATGTGCTTGTATTCTTGTTTTCGATTTAGTTGCATCGATGTCTTTAAAAAAATCGAGACTAAAATCCTTTTGATTGTTTGCTGGTTCAAGTTACAATTCCAAAGGGAAAATTGTAACTTGTGATAAATTATTTTTTATAAAACATATACGGAAGCGGGTACTCAAATTTGAAAAAAAAATGCAAAATGAAGAAAAATGTTTCAATGCTTAAAAAGGTTCCAAACCATTGAAAAAGCCCTAACTTTTTTGGAAGAAGAACCTTTAGTCAAGAGAAGAATTAGCTAAATTTACTGCTACATTGAAAATTAATGTAACGAATGAGGACTGTACTCCACATTGTTTGATAAAACGAATATAATAGATCGCCTTTCTAAGTCGTGGTTTTCCTTTTTTACCATTGCAGCTTGCACGTGACCACTTCCATCTACCCGGTGCCAAGTATATGCGCTCAGGACCAGATCGCCGACTGGTTCGATTCGTTGGCCGAGTGCCTCCACTGGAACGTGCGCAAGCGGCAAAAGTGCTTGGACGAACTGTCCGACCTGACCGGTTCGGGAACGGAGGACAGTGCCATCGAGGAAATCGACCGCGGTATCGATAACTTGGAAACCTAAGCACCATCGCAGCCTATGCTCAAAATCATTGCGGCGTTGCCGGGATCCTGCACAAGTCCCCCTCCGAGAACCGCTTTAAGTTACCAGTTACTACTCCGAACAGTGACAACCTTTTTATTCAACCCGCAAGCCGCAAGACGCCGCGGAGGATGCTTCTACGGTTTTTCTTACAATTTTTAACCTTGACTGTGCGTGAGACCAAGTAGGTGAAAAGTGTGGTCATTATAATTTGATTTAATCAGCAAATGATCGGTTTGGTTGCGTTGGGATGAAGCCTGTATAGAGTGTGAGGAGCTTTATATATACTACAGGAATTATAGACAGCAAAGTGATTCGTTTGGTCATTCCGGTTTGGAGCCAAAATATGGTGATTAAATTATTGTGAAGATACTGGTTAGGTGAAAAAAAATGTTATCAACACTGTTCAAGTTCAAGTTTGATCTAAAGACGCAATAGAGAGTTGTGTACTGTCAATGTGTTCCAATGAATGGCGAACTGTTGGTGTGCGTGTGAGAAATGAACTTTTAGGGCGACTATAGTTTGTACTCGTTTTCTTTCGTATTGTAGGCTTAGCCTTTTATGCTTAAATCGGACTATTATTATCATATTCGCATGAGCAACTGAAGATCAATAGCAAAGAACGTAAAAAAAGCAAATCAAATACAGTTGTTGAAACTTTAGAGGTTAGTAAAAGTTGATTTTTAAAATTTATATAAAATATTTAATAAAAAAATCAATAAAAAAAGTTTACCAACGAAACTGTAGTTTTATTTTTTTGTAAAAATCGAATAATTCACTTAAAAAACACAGAATTCTGCCGACAGAGCGCCTTAGAAGCCCTTTTTTATTTAGTTATAGCGTAACAATTGTTTATACTGTGTTTAATAAATTCGGATACAATTTCAAAATTTCATAATAATATGTAAGTATCACACAATTAATTTCTAAGTATTTTTATCGAACGTGCTTTTTATAGTAATCATCTACAGTAAATGTTCTGGAATAATTCCTCATTTTGTTAGCTCAATCAATTTTAAACGCTTTTCAAAGCTGTCGCAGGTTGTACGCACGTATTTAATCCCAGATTTCCTGGATAACTGCTCTAAACTGTTTCAAGTTGGAGATCTTGTTATCAGCAAGGTTGGACATTATGTTAAACCAGACAAAGAAGTCAATTGAAATCAGATCTGGGAAGCATGGCGGCCATTTATTTTTATCCAGAAAATACGTTAAATGGTCCTAAACCAGCGTTGAACCTAGTTCGCACCGTCTTGCTATAAAACATAGTGATCATCTCCGAAGAGTTTTCGAAGACTCGGGGCCACAATTTTCTCCACAACTTCCGTGTTATAATAAACAGCATGGATTTTGACGCCTTTCTCGATGAACACCAGTGGTGCTTAACCTACTGGGGCGGTTCGGCAGGTTATACAACGACCTTATCGATTTAAAATTGGCTTACGGCACAGTCGATCAATTACGACTACGGAACAGGGCTCTACAATCTATAAACATAACAATGAATCTATATATTTCAATTGATTCCTTTCGACTACCGTCATCGAGCCACGATGAACATTTTCGCTGTTAAACAGATTTCATTACGGGTTTCTTTCCCGTCTGGTGTTCACCGCGTCATTTCAAATGAAACTGATGACTGTCTCAATTGACGGAAATACTGACGCATACTATGACACTTTCCTTACATTCAGCGTGTCATTTAAACGTCACGATTTACTTTTCTCCCTCTTCCCTCTATATGCGGGAAGAACTGTATGGAAGCCCCCTCTCCGTTTGCGATCATTGTCATGTTCAATTGACAATCGTCAGGTGAAAGTGACGCTGTTATTCTTCGCTTTCAATTGAAAATCATTTCTTTTCTTTTCAAGCCTTTCAGCTGTCAAACTCAAAGCAAGAGAGTTTGAAAAGTTTTAATTTGAATTACAAAGTGCCTGAAAATGAAACAAATGTGTTTCAATTGAATTTGAGGGGTTACATACCTTATAAGTTTTAATTATTGTAATATCTTTAAATACAACTTCTTGAGAACAGTTCTGAGCAATAGAGAGAAAATCAGAGCGATTTGAAGCGCAGCTCGTCACGGCCGCATAAGCTAAACTTGAAACTTTATACGCATTAATCCCGGAATGGTGTTTCTCAAAAAATGACTTTGCCGTGTTTACGATTGCGGTAAAAATACTGAACTGATTTTCAACATCGTTATCAAATTCCCCGGTCGTTGAACGATCGTTTTTTGATACTTAAATTACATAATTTGATAATTTTAAATTTGCCTAAAAGAAATTTTTAATGCAGTTTTTAGCGCTAAAAACATGTTTTTTCGGGAAAAAACGGTCCCTTCTGCACTAAAAACAAAATACTTATAAAAATGATCAGATACCGAGCACACTTCTAAACTAACGAAATAATATGATCTGTAAAAAACAGCGTTTCGGGGAAACGGCCATTACTCCACAAATAGTTGTTACTTCTTATGATCAAACGTATTTGTTTGTTATTAATTAACAAAACTTTCAGAAGGTTGCTACATTTATGCAATAAAGAATTTCAAGTTTTACTCTTTTTTCTCGAACAAAAAGGTATAGACCTCCTAATTAAAAATGGCTCTGCTACGGATTCCCGGAAAAACTAACGCGAATGTTCGAAGTGACGATGGATCGAGCGATGTGGGTTGTTCGAGATTGGACCTAACCAGTCCAAAATGCATCGAAGACGAGGAAAAAGTTCAAGAGAAGATAGTGCTAACCTCCCACCTCGAGTGCAGATTGGTGGCGATGAAATCGTGATGGTCGACAAGTTCGTGTACTTGAGCTCACCGGTAACCGACGACAACGAGTAGAATTGGCTGCTGCATTAATTTGCAGGATATTAGACCGGAAGTCTTAACCGGAAGGAGTAACGCGCCCTGGCATTCTTCTTACGGGAAGCGTTATGCGCAGATGAACGTAGAGCACGGCGGCGAAATTGCGCAAGCTGCTTGTGGAGCCATCTATCGTCCACTCCGATGGGCTGGGCATGTCGTAAGGACGACGGAGGACAGCCCGGTGATAATAGTTCTTGAAACCAATTCGTCCGCGACGAGACGGCGTCAGGATAGCCGTTGAGTTATCGGACGCTTTCATGACGTTGGATGGTTGAAGCAGGGTGACGGGCTGCCAAACTTATTGTTCAACATCACATTGGAAGGGCTGGCGTGCAGAGCATTGGCACCAACATTACGAAGTCTCACATGCTCCTGGGTTCAACGGACGATATCAACAGCATTAGTATTAACCGTAGAGCGATGGAAGAGGCTTTTGGATCTCTCATGAGGGAAGCTGCGAGAATAGGACTTATCATACACTCTTCCAAAACGAAGCACTTGGTGACCGGTAGAGAGCGTGGTTGCCCATCGGATCGTTTGAAGTAGTCGATTTGAAGTTCCTAGGTATATTACCCAAATAGCATACTCAACATGTTAGTAAATAAGTCACAATAAAAGTAGTGAGCGAGACTAGTGTAATACAAGTTCAATTGCAAACGTGTGTTGTTATATTATGTTTGAAGTTGTTTTTCAACAGTAACACAACCGCATTTTGAAAACAAGTGCGTTTTTTCTGGGTTTGGAGATGTTTTTTTTTAATATTTTTAATAACATGAGTTCAAAAACACAATAACTATGTATTTTCGTAAGACATTACGCCACCTAATAACAATACTACGCACCTGCTTTTCCTTTATACAAAGGTCTTAGTATTCAGCAGCCAACGTAAAATTACTTGATCAAATTAATATTTGAATAATTTGAACAATTTCTATATTTCTTCTCGGAGGGTCAAAATGCGCCATGAGAAGATAAACCAAACGCTTGCAGTGTAACCAAATTTCACTCCAATTTTTGTTATCGTATATCTAACAACATTTTTTAGTTTTGTTGGATTTAATTAAATTTAACAATCTAACAATTCAATTATTCAAGCGAAAGAAACAACTCATTTTGAAAGGTTGAATATTATTTTTTATCATCAATTTAGAATCAACTAAATCTGCTTTTTAAAAAAAGTTTGTCGATCTAGTTGCACTGCGCATAACAATATATTTGCGCATGCGTTGGTTAACAGTTGTCATAGCAACAGATTTGTGCATTGCGGTATCAGTACGCGAGATGTATTTTGCCACTTTATTCTATCTAGTTGGCTTGCTTTCATGAAGTTATGTAACACAGACGGACTCGATTATCCGGAACATCAAAAAAATTTTCATTCCGGATAATCGAGTTTTCCGGATAATCGAATCACACAAAAAATACTGAAATTTTGCGATTAATGAACATAAAATAAATGTTTCTTTTCTTTATTTCACTTGTATGATGCAGTGGCGTAACCAGAAATTATTTCTGAGGCAAAAGCGGTAAAATCTTGAGAAGCAAAAAAATAAATTGGATATTGATTATTTTCACTCAATTCGAACATTTCCCAAACATGCCGGAAGTGACTTAAATGGTAACAAATATGCCAGAAGGGGTGGTATAGGCAAAGGTCATTTCGGAATAAAAATTGGAAACGGACACCAAAAAACTAAAATTCCGGATAATCGAGTCCAAAATTCCGGATAATCGAATTCCGGATAATCGAGTTTCCGGATAATCGAGTCTCCGGATAATCGAGTCTCCGGATAATCGAGTCCGACCTGTACTTCATATAGTACCGGTACTTGTTCTTAGTAGCCTTCAATTTTTGCGCTTTTCTGGTGATAGAGATGTCACCCCTTTCAACCTGGGTGTCACCCCCATCAGGTTGCAGTGAAATCATCTAGTTATTAAAAATTGTGAGATTTAGCCCGCTTGTTTTCAAATCCACCAAATCTACCCATTTTTGAAAAATTTATAAATTTTCGAGGGTTTTAGCGCGACCTCCGCCTAATTGATAATTAATCTCACGGATGTCACCCTTTCGAAGGCGATACGTATGAAAATTTTCCTCACGGGTGTCACCCTCTAGAAGGTGACACCCGGGGCGGACCGCCTCCTCCGCCCCCTCTCCCACGCTACGCTAGTGCGGAGTAAATTACGTCAACTATTGTTTAACAACGTGTGTTACTTGGGTAGTGGCGCGGGACGATGAGGTATTGAGAGGCGGATAACGGCTGTAAACTTGACCTTCTACGGATTGCGTACAAAACTATCTTCCTATAAAAAACTGATTCTCCTGGTGGCCCTCTGAAAGAGGCTGACCGGCAAGCTCCTGGTGTTTTTTGAGCGAAAAATCTTGCGTTTAATCCTTGGCGGCAAACTGAGAAATGGTGTCTGACGCAGACGCATGAACCATGAAGTTTACCAGCTTTAAAAATCGATGGATATAGTCAAACGGATAAAACTCTACAGGCTTCAGTAGGCTGGACATGTAGCTAGAATATCGGAGAAACGACCAGCAAAGGCTTTTTGAGCAGAAATCCCGATAGAGGTTGTTGATTTCAGGATAGATTCTGCGCTCGTTAGATGTGTGTTGTCGACGAGGATGCCCGCGTAATGGGTGTTAGAGACGACTCGAGAATAGCCTACCAAAGTCTATCGCTACCAAAGTAAGTAAGTAGAGTTGGTATTATTTATTACACAGTGCAACAAAAAATTGACTTTTTTTCTGCCTTGGCTTCTATATATAGATATATATATATATATATATATATATATATATATATATATATATATATATATATATATATATATATATATATATATATATATATATATATATATATATATATATATATATATATATATATATATATATATATATATATATATATATATATATATATATATATATATATATATATATATATATATATATATATATATATATATATATATATTGTGTATTTTTATGCAAAACTTAATTTCCCCGAGTTTGAACATATTTCATCTTAAGGGGCGACAATGGCGCCATTTTGAATTTTTGAGAAACCGGTAATTTTTGTGTTTTTTTTGACGCCATTTTGTTTTGAAGCCAAATATCAAAATTCTAAGAGTTTGTCCAAATATTAGCATCTTTTTAACCATCTTTTGAAAAAAAAAAACAGATCTGAAATCGGACAAAAACTGAGCTCAAAACGGTGATTCTACGAAACCGTGTTTGGCATAGTTTTAGTATATTTCACAAAGCAAAATAATATCGATTATTTCTGAGCATTAATGGTAATTCGCTAATATCTTAAAGTGATAGTCAAATTATATCTTATTTTGAGTAAAAAAGTCTCAAAAATCTGAATCTGAAATGATTCCTAATTTTGAAACCTTTGATCCCGAGCATCGCCGGGAAAGTTCAACTAGTTCTAAATAATCTGATAAAAACTGGTTTGATAACTTTGGATTATCTTCAACGTAGTATAAACAGATGAGAATACGTTCAGTGGTGGTTTAGGATTTGTAAAAAATCGTCACATATATTTCTACCATTTGGTACCATTTTCAAGGACGTGAGATGTGTATTTCAAAGATTACAGTATATTTAGTGCAGTCAGTGCTGCTGTTTAATATCTAAAAAGCGCAGAGTGGTTAAGTAATCGAATGAAAAACTTTGATCGGCTGTCAAACGAATGTTCCTAGTGTCGTAGTAATGTTCCTAGTGTGAAGCAGTGCGTCAAATCTGTTTTCTTCAGTAAGTGATTGGAAAATAGTAGGGGTGGTGGTATCCAAGATACGACCGCATGATGTAGGATTACGGTATTTGTATATTTTCCATCTTACAGTGCGTCTTTAATTGCTGAGAAAGCTAGGAAATGGCAATGAAAGTTAAACAGTCTTGAAATAGTCGGTTGAAAAACGAACACTAAGAGAAAAGCGAGAATTCGATTGTAAACTGAACTATAAGGTTTTTCCCGTTATCAGCAACGTTTTGTGATAGAATAAAATCAACTACCTGCTTCAATTACATAATTTTGGAGTAGCAAAATGTGCCAGTGTGTTTTATAATAGTAGTAACACCAGCAAATTTGTTCAATTTATCGTCATTACGGACTAGAAAAATTAAGGCTTTGTGCATCCTAGAGGCGAAACATAAAAAAAGATTA